>NC_050466.1:55666682-55966682 GCF_903995425.1 Onychomys torridus | reverse complement strand
GAGAGTTTTCTGTTGATGCTGATTCTGCGTGGGCAGGCAGCAGAGTTACCAGCCACCTGGTGCAGCCTATTCATTTTACCCACTTCCATCCCCTCTCCCTTCTTCAATCTTATTTAAGAACACTTTTAGAGGGAGCTTGGGAAAAAGAAGGCTTAGTGGCTAGGAGCACTTGTTGCTCTAGCAAAGGACTCAGATTGGGTTTCCCAGGATTCACAGGTAGTTCAAAGCCATCTCCAACTCTAGTTCCAGGAGAACCAACAACCTCTTCTGACCTCCACTTGAGGCAGGTAAGAATGTGGTGCACATATATACATGCAGGCAAAATACTCATACACATAAAATAAACCATTTAAGTTTGTTAAAGATTATGGCTCACACCTGTAATTTCAGCATGTGGGTGGCTGAGATAGGAGGATCATGAGTTTGAGGGTATTCTGGTCTACAGAGTGAGTTCCAAGCCAATATAGACTGCAGAGTAAAATCCTATCCCCGAAAACCAAACCAAACCAAACAAAAATAATGATAAATGCCCCCAAATACTCCATCACTACTAACAACAAAAAGAATGCTCTTAGGTTTGCAGTAACATAGAAAGACATTACGATTCCTGACATACTTGCTTCTTCCACACACCCACAGCCACTCCATCATTTGCATCTGCCACCAAAGTGATACATCAAAAGTGCTGAAGATCCTATATTAGCACACCAGGATCAAGTAAAACCCAAAACATGTGCCATGGTTCACTCTCCTGGTGATTTGCCTTCTCTGAGTTTGGACAAATGTCACATCAGCAGCCATTGTTACAGTACTTATCATATGGAGTATTTTCATTGCCCTTTAAAAGTGCTATCTCTACCTAGTCATCTCTTCCTTCTCCTTAGAATTAGTTTGAATTCTCCTGAAGCACAGGACAAGTATAATGGCTTTGAATTCAGTCTGGTAAGAGCTCAATAGTTGGCTCCAACTGGAGCAGATCAGGGGTTCTGATGGTTGCTAGCTGTGCTTCCTCAGGCAAGTTTCTTTTTAAGATTGATTTGATCAGTTTTATATATATGTGTGTCTATGGGTGCATGTGGGTGACTACAGAGGCCAGAAGAAAGTGAAAGATACCCTGGAGCTAAAGTTACAGCCAATTGTGAGACAACCCTCTCCTCATGAGAGTGTTGGGAACTGAGCCAAGGTCCTTAGCAAAAGCAGCAAATGCTTTTAATCTCCGAGCCATTTCTCCAGATCTTAGGCACACGCATCAAACCAAGCTTTTTCTTCCTTGACTTTTAAAAACAAACAGGCTAACATAAAGCAAGGATGAAATGAAGAAGAGCCATTGCACCTACTTTAAAGTGCTGTGAGCATTAAATGGCATATGTTTGGAGGAGATACAGGGAATTACATCCCACATCCTTGAACGTAATAGGCAAGAAACTCTACCAAAGAGCTACATCTCCAGATTTAAATGTCATCTTCTTTGCTATAGTGCTTGACACAGTCAGTATCAATACTTTATATTATTGTTATTATTACTTTTCATCTTTTATTTTATTTTATGAATGTTTTACTTGCATGTATGTTTGTAAACCATATGTGCAATGCCCACAGAGGTCGAAAGTGGGTGCTGGATATGCTAGAAATGGAAGTATACACAGTTATGAGCTGTCAAGCTTCCATGGCCCACCTCAAGCTATAAGATTCATGGAGTAGTTGTCTCTTTCTATTCTGGTCATCATACAAAGTTTTTAGCATGAGCATCTAATGCCTTGTTCAGACTCCACTTTCCATGTCATCCAGGGAACTCTTCTTCTCTCCTTTCCTGCTAGGATTTAGGCTGGATTCTTTCATATACCCATCCCCTCAGGCTGCTGCTGTGGGATATCTTCCTATACACTGTGACTATGTGTTGCTCTCACTGGTGGATAAATAAAGAAGTTTGGCCAATGACAAGGCAGAATAAGCTTAGGTGCTTCATTCAAACTAAAGACAGAGTTGAAGAAGGGGGAGTCAGGAGACACTGCAAGACACTGCCAGGAGAAGCAAGATGTGAGAGAACAGGTAACACAACAAAGCCACGTGACAATGCATAGATTAATAGAAATGAGTTGAATTATGTTGTATGCGTTGGCTAGCAAGAAGCCTGAGCCATAGGCCATACAATTTATAATTGATCTAAGCCTCTGTGTTTACTTTATAAGTGGCTGCGGACCATGGGTGGGGCGATTCATCTGGAGAAATATCCTGCTACAGGCTGCCACCTTGCAACATTCAAAATATCCTTGGGCCAGGAGGAGAAAAAAAATCTGTTCTGATCTGTGCTATACAAACACACTTAAATTATATAATTTTGCCTTTTCCTCTATGGTCTTAAATTGTACAACTGTTCTGTTCTTATGTGAAGGAAGAAAATTACTTCCACTGTGTTTTATCAAGAGGTTTTTGTTTCTTCCTAAATCTCCTTATCACTATTACATTTATACTCATTTGTTTTTTTTCCCAGGCATCCCTTGAACTCTTTCTGAATCAACATCCCTGATGCAGCCTGACAGACATGTACTACAATGTATGTCTTTTCTGACCTCTTTTTAAAAACCTACAGGTTTTTAAATTGAGCATCTCTGGATGACACAATTGACTCAAATTGAGCATCTTTGGATGACTCAGTTGCAGCCTGTGTCATTCCAGACCAGAGTATCATGAAGAGGGGAGGTGGACCAATGTGCTCTATAAACACTGACACATAAAAATAGTTTCTGATATAAAAGATAAAAGTGAGTGTTCTTGTTTGAGTGTGGAATGTTCCTCTTTGGCTCATATGTTTGAATACTTGGTCTCCAGCTGTTTGAAAGTTGTGGAATCTTTAGGAGGTAGAAGCTCTCTGGAAGAAGTGGTAATGAAGAAAACAGATCTTGAGGTTTTATACTCAAGTCCCACTTCCTGCCCATTCTCTACTCCCTGACTATAAACGACATTGTGACCAACTGCCTTACTACTGATGTGCCTTCTCCTCCACGAGGGACTGTATCCCCTCAAACTGTGATCCAGAATAAGATGTTCCTCCCTTAAGTTGCTTCTTGTCAGACATTCAGTCACAGAATTGTGAAAAGCAATAAATACAGTAGGAAAGAGCTGGCTCATTTTGCATGCAGGCAGAGGCACTGACTGCCTCCAGGATGCATCCATTCTCACTCCCTGGGCTCGAGGGTGGGTTCCAATCACAGCCAGCACAGGCATCAAACCTACTCACTCTCCAGCTTCTGACATGATCTGGCCAAGGAAATTGCCTTTTGCCTCCTGCAAGCTTATTGCTCTCCAGCTTCTTTCCCTCTGATTACAACCTTCCTCCCACATAGGCTGCAGGATCTTTCTTCCCTCTACAATGCTACACTTGTCTTTCCAAAGACCATAATTTAAAGCATTTGGGGAAAATATCCCTGAATATTGTTATAAGAATTATAGGATAAAAGAGATTATCTTAATTATGTCACTCTACGTGGTGCAAGACCCATGCCGAGCAAATGCATTTGCAATCGCGTGTCACTGAAGAAATGCTAGCACAACATATAATACATATTTTGAATGCTCCCACATTCTTATTATCTCAAATTTCATTAATACAACATATGAACCATATGCCAAATCAATAATATGTGTTATTAAAGTAAAATCTCATTTGACTTGCACTGGAAAGGCAGGTCTACAGCAATTCACCTAGCTTGATTTCAGGGAGTCAAGAAAATCCTCTTATTTTACGGACTGGTACCTAAAATTTTGTATCAGTCAATTAACCCCCTTAGATTAAGAAACTGATCTCTTTGTTTGGGGAAAAAACTCTAAGCAGACATTAGACATTTGCATCCACTAGGATCCAGACATGAAGATTTAACAGAACACAGACAAGAGCAAGAATGGCAGAGCTCAAGAGGGGGGTAGACTAGTTGGAGGGAAGAGACCTTAAAAAGTGGGAAATGGGCTCACCTAAGACAAGGGTAGAACCTTTCTAAATTTTGGAGCAGGAGCTTCAACATTGGTGATGGCCTTTTTAATAGATATGAATAGTTTCAGGGTAAGTAATTTAACCTGGAATTTTTTTGATATATAAAGCACTAACATTAATAAAATATTGATGACATTTTATATAAATGATGGCAGTACATCAAAGACATGCCCAAAATCTAATACATAGCCAATATGATGTTTCTATCTATCAAGAGATTGGTGTACAGATTATAAAAAGACAAATTAGCAAGAAAAACAGAGCAAATAACCCAAATGAAAACTTGAATGGATAACTAACAAATTGATACAAAGTGAAATAAAAATGCTAATAAACATACAGAATGTCCTCTGATAATTCTGAATTAATAGAAAGATGAACTTTTTGATTTATCAGAAAATCCCTATTAAAATAAAGCTGAGACATCATTTTCCATGCATCTTCATTCCAAAACTGACCCCATCAAGGGAAAGTTAGGGAGGGTTACTGGGGAATGTAGGTAGTTAAATTTATCGTGTAGAATAATCTGACCCTACCTCATAAAGTTAGAGTTGCACTTGGCACAGTAATACTACCTCTAGGTATATATCCCAGAGCCAGGGTCAGCAAATTATAGTCAATGGGCTGAACCTACTGCAAGTGTTTATCATTGGGGATGTTTTTCATACACTTATAAATGGTTGAGGAAACAATGTGAATATATATCCATGAAGAAGTGGTTGCAAAAATAAACCACAGTGCATTTATACAATTAAAAAAAATAGACCTAGATGTACCAACTTGGATAAACCTCAAAGACTCCATCTGAAAAGAAAATGAAAGTTCAATGCAAAAGGGTGCAATATGAAACTGCTTAGATACATTGTGAGAAACACCCTAAATGAGATCATTCAGTGTCTAAACATACAAGGGAAAGAATTAAAGTCTGAAAACTAGGCAGGAAATGCTCATGCTCAGGAGGCCAGTAATTTCTGCAGAGAGGAAAGGAGGTTGGGGCCATCTATCTGTATCTATAATGCTTTGTTTTCCTTAAAAAAGAAATGCTTGTAGTGAGATAAAAAGAAACTCAATGTGTTTAATTTGAGTATATGTATGGTTTTTTTAACCACAGGATCTATCTCAAAATGTATGAAATATTTTCATAATAAAAACTATACTTCAGAGTTCCAAAACCACCATGATAGCTATTATTTCTATTGTCTGTACTTCAGCTGACCAGGGCCTTTTCAGAAAATGCCCTTTGAATTACACAACACTTGGGGAAAGACATCAGGCAGGAGGTTGGGCTGGTGTCAGCCCTGTATTGTTGGATGCTAGGCAATGCGTACAAGCAGGCATGATTAATTACATAGTCCATAAAGCTGTGTTATCTGACTATACACCTAATTACAGTGAACACTATAGGGTATGGGTGACAAAATAATTGCTCTAACCCAAGATAAATGCTTTATGAATTTTGGAACAGAAATGGAAATGGGAAAGAATTCAGTAGCAATAGATTGTGTGAGAAGCAAAGCATCTCCCAATCAGCCCTGTGTTAACACAGAGGGAGCCTTTCCCAAGCATGCCTCACACAAAACAGCTTCCATTCAAACAGCAGCCTCTAGATGATATTAATGGGCCATTCTTGGCTATTAGTCGAGAAGGATACTGCTATAAAACATGATTAAATCTTAGTGAGAATGATATCATCTGTGATAGGAATCTTCCATCTGTTTGAATGTCTAGAAGTGTTAGAGATTCACCAAAGATGGAGTGTACTCATGGAAAGCTGTTTTCTTGTAAAAATCAATGCTGCTCATACATAGGCCTAACCATTTCTGGACCATCCTTGGCTGATTCAAGGAGAAATAGAGGATTGGAAAAGTTTGGAGTACTTTGTAAGACAAAGTTGATGAGGAAATGAGAGTGACTTGTCAGACTGTAGAAAGCTTTTTAATATTTTTTTAATCTTCACTAACAAGGAGAAAAGCTAGATCACAAGGCATGATGAAAACAGGACCAGTGTTTCGTCCTCATCACTGCTGTATATGTAATCCCAAAGAAGCTCTATGAAACCTGAGTATCTTCATAGCCAAATGAATCAAAGTGTATGCTAAGGCTGGAGAGACAGCTCAGCAGTTAACAGCTGTAGCTCTTGTTGAGGTCCCAGGTTCAGAATGAAATTATGTGTGATAAGACGAAACATTTACTTCACTGGGTCTTTGAAGATTTTATAATAGTACTTCTGGAACAAATAAATAGTTTAGAAAGGGTTACATTCTGTAAAGGCACTAGATGTTCTACCACATGCTTTCATTCATGTACTATGCCACTTGGGAAGGTCATTCCCATGGATCTGGATGGTATGTGTTCTGGTTCATGTAATTGGTAAGGAGGAGGTAGGAGAGAGAAAGGAGGCTGAAATGGAGGGAGGGAGGGAGGGAGAAGATAGAAAAGAAGGGGTAAAAGAGAGGTAGAAAGACAAGGTAGGAATAATGATGGAGAGAAAGCAGGAAGTGGGACAAGAGGGAAAGGAAAGTCTATCTAAAGCCAGAACAGGAAACTCTGGACCAGGTCTGATCAATACTTCCAGACTCATTCAATCAGCCCTATTTCTGGGCTCTGGGCAAGTAACTCAACCATCATCTGATTGTCTCCTGTAACGTGTAGATAAAAGTAACCAGTCTTTCTTAATTGCTGTGAGATACCTTTCCAAGACTAACACTTCCCTGAAAGATCTTACTAAGCAACACAGCTGCACAATTACTGTGATGAAACCGTAGTTTGCCATGCAAATGTCCAAAAAGCTTGAAGAAGCTTGGTACTTTAAATGATTTAGTAAATTGGAGCTCATCTTTGAAATGGCTGCTTCATTACTTTGAAAAATGTATATATGGAGAGAGAAAGAGATAGAGAGAGAGAAAGAGATGGAGAGATTCATCCCAATGAATAGACTCTTTTGTATGAAATGATGCTTACATAACAATATTTTCCCCCAGTTTAGAGAGAGCCCTGCAATGAATTAACCCCATGAACTCATTCTCGTCTGACCTGTGTTTATGTGGGTGGCTTCAGGTGTGGTTCAGCAGAACTGACCATCAACTATTTAAAGGAAATACATGTCCACTGGGTTAGAGACCTGAAGAATTCTGAGTAGTGGGATTCCAAGTGTCACCCCCTCCTCCTCCTCCTTCTCCTCCTCCTCCATCTCCTTCTTTTTTGTTTTGTTTTTATTTTTTATTTTTTGTTATTCTTTGTTTGAGATAGGGTCTCTTTCTGTACCTTTGAATGTCCTAGAACTCACTATGTTGACTAGGCTGGCCCTGAATTAACAGAAATTCACCTGACTCTTCCTCCCGAGGGCTGGGATTGAGGGCATGGGCAGTGAAATACTGTGTACCCTAATAAAATTTACCTGACAATCAGAGAACAGAAGAACTCACTAGATTACACATAGAAGCCAGGCAGTGGTGGCACACATCTTTAATCATAGCACTCGGGAGGCAGAAATCCATCTGGATGTCTATGAGTTCAAAGCCACCCTGGATTGCATGAGATTGACTCAGTCTAGGAAAGAAAACAGAGCTGGGCAGTGGTGGCACACACTTTTAATCCCAGTGCTGGGAAGCACACATGGCTTCAATCCCAGGAAGTGATGGCTGGGTGGAAAAAGGTATATAAGGCGTGAGGAGACAGGAACTAAAGGCTTTTCAGCAGAAGCATCCCTTTCAGCTAGAGGCTTTTTCAGTTGGAGCCTTTTAGGTGAGGACTAAGAGGATTTCAGTCAGAGGATTCATGGAATTGGTGAAGTGAGCCATGGCAGTGGCTTGTCCCTTTGTCTCTCTGGTCTTTCAGTATTTACCCCAATATCAAGCTACAAGGATTTTGTTTGTTTGTTTGTTTTTGTTTTATTTTTTTATTTAAAAGACCATTTAGAGAGAGACCCCAGATCCCATCTGCCCCGGAACTCCCATCTGGACCAGAGGTGAGTGCCTGGGGTTATAGTCAGAGAGGCAACTGCCCCTGGGTCCCACCCCTGGGCACCAGCCATCCCAGGAGGATCTGCCCAACTTGGCCCCAGTTTCCATCCATTCGGCGGGCCCTACAGAAAGGCTCCCCTTTTCCAAGACTGCAGGCAGACCCTGCAGTCTCCACACCCTGCCCCCACACCTATTTGCCTGAGACCCCAGTTTCCATCCTGCCCTGGAACTCCAATCTGGACTAGAGGTGAGTGCCTGGGGTCACACCCAGAGAGGCCTGCACCTGGGACACAGCCCAGGGCACCACCCAATCCAGGGAAGACCTGCCCAACTTGGCCCCAGGTTCTGGCCATAGGGCAGGACCTGCCATCTCCACCAGGAAGGTTCCCCCTCTCCAATACACTCTTGTGAACCCTACAACCTCCACACCCTGCCACCACACCCATCTGCCAGAGATCGCAGCCACTTCCTGAGACTAAAAAATCAGCCCCCAGCTTCCATCTTGCCCCAGAACTCCCATCTGGACCAGCGTTGAGTGCCTGGGGTTATAGTCAGAGAGGCAACCACCTCTGGGTCCCACCCCTGGGAACCAGCCATCCCTGGAGGACCTGCGCAACTTGGCCCCAGTTTCTGGCCATTCTCAGGCCCTGTGGAAAGGCTCCCCTTTTCGAAGACTACAGGCAGACCTTGCAGTCTCCACACCCTACCCCCATACCCATTTGCCCGAGACCCCAGCCACTTCCTGAGACTCAAAGACCAGACCCCAGACCAGTCCCCAGCTCCCATCCACCCCGGAACTCCCATCTGGACTAGAGAGCCCCCAGCTACCATCTGCCCCTGAACTGCCATCTGGACCAGAGCTTCCAACCTGTCCCAGAACTCCCATCTGGACAAGAGGAGCTCCCACCTGGACAAGGTAAGGATACCCCAGGGACTTCCTGAGACTCAGAGTCCAGCCCCCCAGCTTCCAGCCAGCCAGCACTCTCATCTAGACCAGAGCTCCCATCCGGCCGAGAGCTTCCAACTGGACCAGAGAGAGGCTCCCTAAATCTGTCAGCTCTGTCTGGACCAAGTGCACTGATAAGAATAAGAACGAACACAAGAGGAGATGGGCAGACGTCAAGGCAAAAGTACATACAACAAAATGAAGAGCAATACAGCATCACCAGAACCTAGCCATTCTCCAAGAGCTAGACCTGAACATCACAGAAAGGAAGAAGAAGAAAACAACCTTACAAGTAACATCATGAAGAGGCTAGAGCCTTATATAGAAGAAATCAAAAATAAAGTGGAGGAACAGGCAAACAAAAAATGGGAAGAACGCTATAAAAAACTAGAGGAAAGGACAATTAAAGCAGAAGAAAACAATAAGTCCCTGAAAGAAAATCATGAAAAAGCTAGGGAAACAGTCCAAGACATGAAGAGGGAAGTAGAAAAAATGAAGAAGACACTAGCAGAAGGAATGCTGGAAATAGAAAATCTGAGTAAACAAACAGGAAATTCAGAGGCAAGTATAACCAACAGAATGCAAGAGATGGAAGAGAGGATCTCTGGTGTTGAAGATACATTAGAAGAAAGATTCATCAGTCAAAGAAAACACTAAAACCAACAAAGTCATGACCCAAAATGTCCAAGAAATTTGGAACACCATGAAAAGACCAAACCTACAAATAATAGGGATAGAGGAAGGAGAAGAATACCAACTCAAAGACACAGAAAATATATTAAGCAAGATCAAAGAAGAAAACTTTCCCAACTTAAATAAGGAAATGCCTATGAAGATACAAGAAGCCTATAGAACACCAAACACACTAGACCCCCCCAAAAAATTCCCCTCGCCACATAATAATTAAACAACTAAACGTACAGAATAAAGAAAGAATATTAAGGGAAGCAAAGGAAAAAGGCCAAGTGACTCACAAAGGCAAACCCATCAGAATAACACCCAATTTCTCAATGGAGACTTTGAAAGCCAGAAGGACCTGGACAGACATAATGCAGACACAAAGAGACCATGGATGCCAGCCTAGACTAATATAACCAGCAAAATTTTCAATCATCATAGATGGAGTGAACAAGACCTTCCAAGGCAAAACCAGATTTAAACAATACTCATCCACAAACCCAGCTCTACAGATAGCACTAGAAGGAAAATTCCAACCTAAGGAAGGCAGATATACCCATGAAAACACAGGCAATAGATAACACCACAGCAGTAAACCCCAAAGAAGAGAAGTACACACACACTACCACCAAACAATAAAAATAATAACAGGAACAAATAATCACTGGTCATTAATATCCCTTAATATTAATAGACCAAATTCACCTATAAAAAGACACAGACTAACAGAATGGATACGAAAACAGGACCCATCTTTCTGCTGCATAAAAGAAACACACCTTAAATTCAAAGACAGACACCTCCTAAGAATAAAAGGCTGGGAAAAGACTCTCCAATCAAATGGTCTTAAGAAGCAAGCTGGTGTAGCCATCCTAATATCCAGCAAAATAGACTTCAAACTAAAATCAATCAAAAGAGATGATGAAGGACATTACATACTCATAGCAGGAAAGGTCCACCAAGATGAAGTCTCAATTTTGAACATTTATGCCCCAAAGACAAGGGTACCCACATATGTAAAAGAAACATTACTAAAGCTTAAATCACATATAAAACCCCACACAATCATAGGGGGAGACTTCAACACCCCAATTTCACCTCTGGACAGATTGGCCAAATTGAAACTTACCAGAGGCATAATGGTCTTAATTGATGTTATGGCTCAAATGGACTTCATTGATATCTACAGAATATTACACCGGAAAAAAAGAATATACCTTCTTCTCAGCACCCCATGGAACCTTCTCTAAAATCGACCATGTACTTGGCCACAAAGCAAATCTCAACAGATACAAAACAATTGGAATAACCTCCTGTGTTCTATCGGACCACCATGATTTAAAGTTAGATTTCAACAACAATAACAACAACAACAACAAACTACAGAAATCCTACAATCTCATGGAAACTAAATAATGCTCAACTGAATCACCAATGGGTTAAAGAAGAAATAAAGAAAGAAATTAAAGACTTCCTAGAGATCAATGAAAATGAATACACCACATACCCAAACTTATGGGACACTATGAAAGCAGTGCTAAGAGGGAAATTCATAGCACTAAATTCCCACATAAAGAAGCTGGAGAAATCTCATGCTAGTGACTTGGCAGCACACCAGAAAGCCCCTGAACAGGAAGAAGCAAAGTCTCCCAGGAGGAACAGATGCCAGGAAATTATCAAATTGAGAGCTGAAATCAATAAAATAGAAATAAAGAGAACAATACAAAGGATTAATGAAACAAAGAGTTGGTTCTTTGAGAAGATCAACAAGATAGACAAGCCCTCATCCAAACTAACCAAAAGACTGAGAGAGCATCCAAATTAACAAAATCAGAAATGAAAAGGGGGACAGAACAACAGACAATGAGGAAATCCAGAGAATCATCAGGTCATACTTCAAAAACCTCTACTCCACAAAACTGGAAAATCTAAAAGAAATGGATAATTTTCTGGATAGGTACCACATACCTAAGTTAAATGAAGACCAGATAAACCACTTAAATAGTCCAATAACCCCTAAGGAAATAGAATAAGTCATTAAAAGTCTCCCAACCAAAAAAAGCCCAGGACCAGATGGTTTCACTGCAGAATTCTACCAGATCTTCAAAGAAGACTTAATACCAAGACTCTTTAAATTGTTCCACACAATAGAAGCAGAAGGAATATTACCAAACTCCTTCTATGAGGCTACAATTATCCTGATTCCTAAACCAAACAAAGATGCAAAAATGAAAGAAAACTACAGACCGATCTCCCTCATGAACATTGATGCAAAAATACTCAATAAAATACTGGCAAACAGACTCCAAGAACACATCAAAACAATTATCCACCAGGATCAAATAGGCTTCATCGCAGGGATGCAAGGGTGGTTCAACATTCGAAAGTCCGTCAATGTAATACACCATATAAACAAACTCAAAGGAAAAAAAAAAACACATGATCATCTTACTAGAAGCAGAAAAGGCATTTGACAAAATCCAACACCCCTTCATGATAAAGGTCTTGGAGCGATCAGGAATACAGGGAACATACCTAAACATAATAAAGGCAATCTACATCAAGCCAACAGCCAACTTCATATTAAATGGAGAGAAACTCAAAGCAATACCACTAAAATCAGGAACAAGGCATGGCTGTCCCCTCTCCCCATACTTATTCAATATAGTACTTGAAGTTCTAGCCAGAGCTATAAGAAAACATAAGGAGATTAAGGGGATACAAATTGGAATGGAAGAAGCCAAGCTTTCCCTATTTGCAGATGACATGATAGTATCCTTGAGTGACCCTGAAAATTCAACCAAAGAACTGATACAGCTAATAAAAAACCTTCAGCAACATAGCAGGATACAAGATCAACTCAAAAAAATCAGTAGCCATCCTATATACAGTAGAGAAACAGGCTGAGAAGGAAATCAGAGATACATCACCCTTTACAATAGCCACAAATGATATAAAATACCTTGGGGTTACTCTAACTAAGCATGTGAAGGACCTATATGACAAGAACTTTAAGTCCCTGAAAAAAGAAATTGAAAAAGATGTCAGAAAATGGAAAGATCTCCCATGATCATGGATGGGCAGGATTAACATAGTAAAAATGGGACCTTACCAAAAGCAATTTACAGATTCAACGCAATCCCCATCAAATTACCAACACAATTCTTCACAGATCTGGAAAGAATAATACTCAATTTCATATGGAAAAACAAAAAACCCAGGATAGCCAAAAGAATCCTGTACAATAAAACAGCCTGTGGAGGCACCACAATCCCCGACCTCAAGCTCTACTATAGAGCTACAGTAATAAAAACCAACATGTGGAACAATGGAATCGAATTGAAGACCCTGACATTAACCTGCACACCTATGAACATATAATTTTTGACAAAGAAGCCAAAAATGTACAATGGAAAAAAGAAAGCATCTTCAACAAATGGTGCTGGCATAACTGGATGTCAATGTGTAGAAGGCTGCAAATAGACCCATATCTGTCACTGTGCACAAAACTTAAGTCCAAGTGGATCAAAGACCTTAACATAAATCCAATTACTCTGAACCTGATAGAAGAGAAAGTAGGAAGTACTCTTGAATGCAGTGGCACCAGAGATCACTTTCTAAATATTATACCAGTAGCACAGACACTGAGAGAAACAATCAATCAATGGGACCTGTTGAAACTGAGAAGCTTTTGTAGAGCAAAGGACATGGTCATAAGACAAAGTGACAGCCTACAGAATGGGAAAAGTTTTCACCAACCCCACATCTGACAGAGGGCTGATATCCAGAATATATAAAAAACTCAAGAAATTAGACATCAAAATGCCCAACAGCCCAATTAAGAAATGGGCTATAGAACTAAACAGAGAATTCTCTACAGAGGAATTTCAAATGGCTGAAAGACATTTAAGGAATTGTTCAACATCCCTAATTATCTGGTAAATGCAAATCAAAACGACTCTGAGATACCACCTTACACTGTTCAGAATGTCTAAGATCAAAAACACAGAAGACAGCTTTTGTTGGCGAGGATGTGGAGCAAGGGGAACTCTCCTCCACTGCTGGTGGGAATACAAGCTTGTACAGCTGCTTTGGAAATTAATATGGTGCTTCCTTAGAAAATTGGGAATCCATTTCCCCCAAGACCCAGATGTAGCACACTTGGGCATATACCCAAGGAATGCTCAATCATACCACAAGGGCATTTGCTCATCTATGTTCATATCAGCATTGTTTGTAATAGCCAGAACCTGCCTGGAAACAACCTAGATGCCCTTCAACTGAAGAATGGATAAAGAAAATATGGTAATATACACAATGGAGTACTACTCAGCAGAGAAAAACAATGACATCATGAGGTTTGCAGGCAAATGGATGGATCTAGAAAAAATCATCCTGAGTGAGGTAACCCAGACTCATAAGGACAAACATGGTACGTACTCACTCTGAGGAGGATACAAGATATAAAACAAAGATGACTAGACTGCTATACAACTCCAGGGAAGCTACCTAGAAAACGTGACCCTAGGAAATACTCAGGGATCACCCAATGACAGAGAAATGGATGAGATCTACATGAACAACCTGGACGACAGTGGGAGTAATGAAGGGCAAGGTTTGAGGGAAAGAAAGCTTAGGGGAGCAGGAGATCCCAGCTGGATCAAGAACTTAATGAGAGGACAAGGACTAAGAGAGCATGATAAATGAAGACCACATGAGAACAGGAATAGGCAGAGTGCTGGAGATGTCCCCAGAAATCCATAATGATACATCCTCTGTAGACTGCTGACAATGGTCGAGAGAAAGCCTAATCTGACCTAGTCTGATGATCAGATGCCCAAACACCCTTTCAGTCATGCTGAAACTCTCATCTAATAACTGATGGAAGTGGATGCAGAGATCCTCAGCCAGGCTCCAGGTGGAGCTCCAGGTGTCCAATAGTTGAGAAAGAGGAGGGACTGTAAGAGCATGAATTTTTGAGCGCAAGATTGGAAAAAGCACAGGGACAAATAGCCAAACGAATGGAAGCACATGAATTATGAACCAAAGGCTGTGGAGCCCCCAGCTGGATCAGGCTCTCTGGATAAGTGAGACAATTGAATAGCTTGATCTGTTTGGGAGGCACCCAGTCTGTGGGACCAGCATCTGTCCTTAGTGCATGAGCTGGTTGTTTGGAACCTTGGGCTTACACAGGGATACTTTGCTCAGCCTGGAAGGAGGGGACTGGACCTGCTTGTACTGAATCCACCAGGTTTAAATGAATCCCCAGGGGAGTCTTGTCCCTGGAGGAGATGGGAATGGAGGGGAGGGGATGGGGGGAAGGTGGGGCTGGGGGCGGGAGTGGGGAGGACAGTGGAACCCATGGCTGATATGTAAAATTAAAACACAAATATAATTAAAATAAAGACCATTTATCAATTCATGTTATATCTGTCACCCAATGTGGAGTGCCAGATGTTGTTCAAATCTTAAATAGGCATGAACCATTATGCTCACCTCCAGGTGTGTTCTAATAGATGATGACAACCAATCAGATATATGTAATAATAATCACACAAGTGAATCCTTGTTTGTATATATAAATTTTCCAAGACAGTCCTGGCTTTTATATTTTTCCTGTTCTATGGCTTTTAAATGGTAAAATGTCCTACAATCTCTGTATTTCAAGACCATTTCGATATCAAATCTGTGTTTCTGCTTAGTATCACTCATACAAGTAAATAAATAAATACATGAATAAAGTGAATAATTCTTAAGCAAAATCATGTGTCAGGCCAGGGATATATCTGTGTAAGTAAAAATGTTTGCCTAAATTCAGATCCCCAGAATCCAAATAAAGACAGATGCATATTTCAAGCACCTGAAAGTCCAGCATTTCTATGGGGAAATGGGGACCAGAAACAGAATTGCTAGAAGCTTGGAGGCCAGCTAACATGATTGGTATATGCAGTGTGAAAACAACAGAGACCTTGTCCCAAACAAGATGGAAGTTGAGGTTTAACACCCAATGTCATCTTTTCATCATCACATGCATGAATGAACACACACACACACACACACACACACACACACACACACACACACACACATTCATTCATGCAAATAAATGCAAACATATGCAAACACACATAAAACAGGACAGCATTAATTGTTTCTAAAACAGAAGTTGTCCCTTTGTCACTCATAAGGCCAAGCTTTTCACCTGCCTTCTGATGCTTGTCACTCGATCAGAGTCTCCTGTCTCCTTCAGCTTCAAGTACCTGCATTTGGGCACTGCCAGCTACATTCAAAGTTCTTCAATATCTTCTGTATTAAAAATTAAAATCCTTTTTTTCAATGCCACATTCCAGAGTCTGGCTCACAATCAATTTCTTTGTTTGAAATCACAACTATATTCCTAAAAAGGTCTGACCACCCTCAGTGTATCCACTTCCAGTTTTATCACTCTCTCCTGGCCCAATGCTATCAGATCTTTGTCTCCATTAGCCTATCAGATTGCTCGTTCGAGGTCATCAGTGGTGATTTCTATGAGGTCAAGTGCCATCAACAATACCTCTAGCTTAATCATTTTAAATATATTTTTATTAATTCCTTTAGAATACAATGTGTTTTGAACCTATTCACCACCCTTCCCCAACTCCTTCTATTGTTACCCTCTCAACCCTCCATGCCTTCTCATCCATTCTTGAGATTTGTGCTCACAGATAAACATTAGGAGGAACTGGAATGCTAGCATACAGAATTGTTCCTTCAAGGGAATTAATGCATAACCTGTTATCTACCCAGAAGCCTGGGAGCAGATGTGTTTTCTAGTCTGGTGACCTTTGCACTATTTATGTGGATGGAGACCACACTGGACCCCTCCTCACTTGTTTTTCTCAGCCAATCTATAGAATCCATCTTTATGGAAGAGGTCACACATACTTTACAAAGAGTTTTGATGTAGTTACATCTAATCTTTATTTAGCTTATTTTGTTCCTTGGGGAGATTTGTGTATGCTTTGCTGTACAGATGGGATTAGGTTAATTGTTCCCAAAATAAGTTTCACCAAATTGTGATTTGTTTAAATATGCCTAAAATTTACTTAGATTCAAACTCCTAAATTTTAAAATAGCATGGGCTACTTATTAATTTGAACCCAACTGACTTCTTATCTTCCTCAGATCATTGCTCTGCTGACTCTGGAGGTTATATCTTTTGCTTCTTTCTCCATCAAGTACAGTTTTTCTTGAGATTAGGACCTGCTCTTGGATGTGGTCAGCATACCAGGTGTCACATCATAAAAAATAAAATAAAATAAAAAATAAAAAACAAACAAACAAAAAGCGAACTACATTTCCCTTCCCAGCAGCTATCAACTACAATGTGCAGACAACAAAGGATGGTGGTATGTTGAGCCCTAAAGCATCCCCAATGCACTGGAATCTTTTTAGAAGAAGGGTGAATAATTCAAAACATTAGTGTCTTCCAGACACAACAGGGCAGATGTACATTTGAACTCACAGTGATTGTGACATCATATACAAGACCTGCACTAGCCAGACCAAAAGCAAAGCAAGGCAAACAAACAGCATAGAAGGGGTGAGGGAATAATTTGAACTTATAAAGCAACTACCAGCTTTACCAAATTTTTATCATGCTGACTTCTCACTGCTCTTTAGAATGATTTCTTCATACATGTTCAGGACACTACACTTGATTATCTCCCCATTTCTTTATAGTTCCCTCTGAGCTTCATTTCCTCTACCTCAAAGCACTAGGGCACACTGTGAGTATAGACTTCGGAAGGTTGTAGTTACTCCTTGAGTGGACTTATCAGGCCCCCAGTGCACTAAAACTTTCCATACACACACAATCTGGAGCACTTTTAGGAATTTAAGACTCATATCCCACATCTCAATCCAATATCCTACTGGCATAGACTGAGACATATACTTACAGAACAGTGACTTCTCATCACCTCTGTCATTACAAGTAGGACTGGTGCTGGCATCATCATATCTTGCCTGGATTCCAATTCCCTTGACTTTCACCCTTGCCAAATGCAGTCTAATCTCCATATCGCAGACAGGGAATCACTTTTAAAATGTCACATCACTGTGCCTCCAAAAGTCTTGTCATAATAGTCTCAATAAAAATCCAAATCCTAACCATGGCACCCATGACTGCCACCAGCCTCCATCTGCAGGTGCCCTTTGCATTGCATTGAACATGCCAAGTATTTTCTTGGCCTAAGACTCATGCTTTTAGCTGACAGAGCAATGTTGCTCACTTCTTCATTTTGCTTCAGGGTCTAATCAAATATCAGCATAATAGAGCAGTCTTTCCTGCTTCCTTGCCTAAACAACATGAACCTAGCTCTCTTCAACCACTCTGCCATTTATATTTCCTCAAAGCACAGATCCTTACTAGGAAAAATGTACTGTGTTTACATGCCTGATTTGTCTGTAAATTGGCTGTGTGTTATCTCAAGATGATAGCACCTCTAAGGCAGGGACTTTCTCTTCCTTTGTACCTACACCATGCTTAGAATCAAATCAAACACACAGTACACACTCAACAAATATTCTTGAAAAAAAGATAAATTAGATATGAAACCTTAGACTCACAAATATAGGATAGATAGAATATTTTCTTTAAATTTGCCAAATATAAATAAACTAGATATTATAACTGTAATTCTTGATTGATAACTATTTTGTTATATGTAATTTTACTAGGTTAATGTTAAAACCTCCCTTTTTGATTAGACAGAAAAGGGGAAGTGCTGTGGGATGTCTTTCTGTATGCTATGAATATGTGCTGCTCTGATTGGTTGACAAATAAAGCTCTTTGGCCAATGGTGAGGCAGAATAATGTTAGGTGGTACATTCCAACTGTAGAGAAAGGAAGAGGAAAAGAGAGGTAGAAGAGATTCTGTGAGCAGCCACCAGGAGAAGCAAGATGTGCAAGCACTGGTAAGCCACAAAGCCACATGGCAACTTATAGATAAATAGAAATGGGTTAAGTTATAAGAGCTAGCTAGCAAGAAGCTTGAGCCACAGGCCATTCAGTTTGTAAATAAAATAAGCCTCTGTGTGTTTACTTGGGACTAAGCAGCTTTGGGATGTGAGTGGGGGAGATTTGTCCTGACCGCAGGCTAGGGAAGGCACAGGAAAACTTCAGACTATACCCTGAGGCAGAGACATTCTCTTCTTTTGTACCTACACTGTGCTTAGAATCAAGTCAAACACAGTACACATTCAACAAACATTCTTGAAACATTACCTTTCATACTGAGTGAACATCCATAGACTGCTGGTTTAATAGCATTCCAATTATTAATCCATTAACCAATGAGTCCAGCCTCTACTGATTATGAAACTACTATATTTTAAGAATCCTTCAGGAGGCTTGAAAGATCGGTCAGTGGTAGAGTACTTGTTCAGTATACATAATGTCCTGACTTCATTCCCTAGACCATAGATAGATAGATAGATAGATAGATAGATAGATAGATAGATAGATGATAGATAGATAAGCTTTATACTTAAAGGAGAAAATTAGAAAAAGTAATCTAGTTCCAGAGTTCAATTCTAACATATTATAGCATAATGCATTCATTAGACTTGGACAATAAGAAAGCAAAGAGAAGTCAGACATAATGATATCATAAAAGTAATCTCAGTACTTGGAAGGCTGAGACAGAAGAATTATGAGTTCAAAACTTGCATGGGTTACATGATGAGTTATAGGGCACATAGGGGTTTGCAGCTATTTAAACAACAACAACAACAAAGCAGAAAAATAAAACAACTAAAAGCAATCAAAGGGAAAGTGTACAGATTGAGAGTCAGAAGGCTCTAATACAGAGACATTGTTCAGTTGTCCATAATGCAGTTGTTCCCTCTATACTTGTGTAGTTGGCTTGATTGTCAACTTGCCAAAAATTAGAATGACTTGAATAGGGAGTCTCAGCTGTGGACTTGTCCTATTTCTGTCAATGATGAGGGAAACCATGCCCAAAATGTGTGTAGCAACTTCTGGTAGCAGACCAGATAAAAAGGGAACAGCATAAGGAAGATCATTCTTCTTTTGCTCTCTTTGCCTTCCCTCTTGCCACCAAGTTGATTTACCCTGCCACTGCTGATTCTTTCACTGGTATTAGAACCAGCATTTCCAGGCTTCTATCATTCACTGAGGTCAAGAAGCTCTCTAAGAATCCTACAGGTTTGTAGGGACAGGTTGAGACTTCTAAGGTATGTGAGTGCAGGTGCTCACAACACCCAGTGGCATTGGATCCCTGGTTCTGTAGTTACAACCTGTCCAACACTGGTGCTGGGAATCAAATGCACATCTTCTGAAAGAGCAGCATGCAATCTTAGGAGTCAAGGTATCCCTATGGTCCCTGTATTAGTTTCTTATTGCTGCTATATAAGAATCACTGAACACTTGGTTTTTTAAAGCAACAACAATTTATTTTTGCTCAATTATAAAACAACAACAAAAAAACAAAAAAAACAGAAATTTATAATTGATGTCACTGGGATGAATGCAAAGGCAAAGGGCCAGCAGCACTGTGTTTCTCCATGAGGCTCTTGGAGCATCTGTTTCAGCTTTCCTGAAGCCATCTGCATCTTTAAGCATTGTCTGTTTCCTCTTTTTAAAGCCAGCAATATAGCATCTTCAACCTCAACCTCTGATAATGACCTCATATTTCCTTCTCTAGCATTACTCTTCCTGCTTCCCACTCCTAAGGACCTTGGTGATGATATGAGACCCACACAGAAAATCCAGGATATACCTCACCTCTCCTCCTGAACTTAATCATAGCAGTGGCCTTTTTGGCATGTAGGCATATTTACAGGTTCTGGGACTAGAAAAAGGCCACCTTTGGAAGGTCACTACCCTGTCTACAACATTCATCTATTTTAGAAATTGAGAAAAGATACAGTATTCCAAGTCACCGGAACAATATCTTGTGTGTCAAAATGATATCATAGAGGCGAGAATGACAACACATGTCCATTATCACAGCACTTGGGAGGCTGAGGTGGCAGGCTCATGAGTTGAGGATGATTTGAGCAACACAAGGAGACTCTGTCTTAAGTAAAAATGAAAATAACAACAACTATAGCAAAATCTGAGAATATATATATTATTTAAAATCAAAACAACTCAACTTGTAGCTTAAAGTGAATGAGGTCATGCAGGGTATGGCAAGCCATGCATGGGTCATATATATTTTGAGGACTCAGATCCTTTGGGTAAGCCAGGGGATGGGAGGATCAAGGACATGGTAGTCACCTTGTGTCCTTCTAGAATGAAAGGTGTTTTCTGTGTGACAAGTTTATAGTAGAACTTAGTACTTCTCTAAAATCTTGGGGCACTGTTATACCTATGTTTTGTTTCAATATGGGTTTTAGGTATCTGCAGTATAATAGACAAGAAACAGAGTTTGACTCTTACAATAACCCCCTCAAATGCCCAATATATACTGCTTCTGTAAGCAATTGTAATCTAGAAAATTTTTAACAAATATTAAAGCAGCATGAGACACTTGGATGTTTTAGGATATAAAAAGTTCAAACATTTTATTGCTCTTCAAATATTCTAAATACTCAAAAATCTAAATGTTTAATAATTAAATTCTTCACTCTTCATAAACATGGCCCAAGTACTTATAGTTGCTAAAGGGCAAACAGAGCTCAAGTTGTTTAAAGGGCAAAAAGCAGGAAAGAAATGCTGACTATCCAATCAAACGTATTTGCTTAATTGACCCTTTCAATTGTGTCTCGGCACATTATGCTCACAAAATGATGTGTTCCTAGGAAGTTAAATTTCAAGGGTTCATCTCCAACCTTCGTGGAAGATTACAGAAAACACAGACTTGGAATTTGATTTGTTTCCTTGGTAACACCCCTTCAAATCTGGTATCAGTGCCTCATCATTTTGCTCCTACACATGGATGAGGATCCTGAAACTCCATAGTGTAAAGTTCAGCAAGAGAAACTGACTTGAGCAGACAATCTAAAAGAAGGATCTAGGGTGGGTGTTATTCTGGAAGAAAATTTAATTTACTTAAGTTAATAAAAATAGCAGGAGAAGAAACAAAATTGGAAACTTACTGGAATTTAATTCACTGCAGGATGTTGTTATCTAGCAGGTTAATCTTGAGCCCCAAGCAAATGATTGAAGTTTTTGAAACACACAAAATAGCTCAGTGCTTCACCTATAAATGATACAGTTCACAGAAATAGAGTTAGCTTTACAATGTTTGAAAAACAGTGGATGGGACTCAGGAGACTCTTTAGTGAGGTAAAGTGCTTGCTACACAAGTTTGAAGACTTGAGTTCAAATCCCCAGCACCTAGGTAAAATCCAGATGCAATCTCAGCACTGCTATTGGGAGACAGGAGATGAAGACAGGGGAATCCCCAGAGTCTCTTGGGTCAGCTAACCTAACATCCACAGCAGAATGAAAACAACAAGCAGAACCTGTTTCCAACAAGGTAGAAGGTCAGGAATGATGCCTGATGTTGTGCTTTGACTTTCATATGTGCATGCAGGCACAAACACACACACACACACACACACACACACACACACACACACACACACTGAATTCTGAACCTTAACACTGGGTGAGACTGAAAATACAGCATGAGACCCATGTCCAGTGAATATCACACACAACGCTAACGTATAAATTTGAATAGCTAAATGTATAAATATTAAAATTACCTTGATGAAAAGAGTACCTTACTTACTTCCAAAACTGTAAGAACATAAGGAGTATCTATATTCTAGTCTGAACCATTGGAATATTAGTATTGAAGAAGTCTTCCCCAAATAACCATCAGAGGTAATCTAGAACCATGTTAGAAGTGAAACATACATAGCTACACTAAGTAGGTTGCCACAGCAACACAAAACAAGAAGAGATCGCTACACTGGTTCAATGTGCTGCTTAGTAGTTGATACGGAATGTTAGGAAGGAGAAATAGGGTCACAAGGCCAGAAGTTCTGCTCTAGCTAACTGGCATCTTTGTAGGGAATTGTCCTATGTTCTAAAACAACCATCTATATAGGCCCATAGTTCCCCAGAATGACATTCAGGAAATGTAGGTTGTCACAGTGTCAATGATGCTGTTCTCTTCTACCACAAGTCACCATGCATTTTAGCTTCCTGCTTATCAGAGTGGTTTTGATTCTAAGTGTGGCTAGGGTAATCTCTGAAAGGGAATAACGTTGAATACCAGGAACTACCAGGTAAATCTCTTAAAAGGCTTAATCATGTATTTCGTTCTAGTAGCCTTTGCCTTTTTGAAAAGAAATAGCACTCAGTTTGAAAATTGAGATTTAAAATTTACTAGTATTTACCAATGGAATCTTGATGCTCTTTATTAAACCCCAGAAGCCTAATTACTCTATTTTCATGTTAATTGCCTTCACTTTCTTTTGTAAATACATATCATTAATTATGAACACTGACATTCAAAATCATACAGACTCTGTATATATTAATAGCTTGAAATGATCAAATCCTTTTCCTCCCTTTATAAATTAGCCCATTATCATTAAAAAGCATAAAACTTTTCATAGTATTTATTAAAAATCATTATATCAATCCATAGAAATTAATGCTTCTTAACTGTCTTAGGACTCAATGAATTACTGTGTTTAGCTCTACAAGGAAGAGATGGCTTGGAGGTTAAGAGTACCTGTTGATCTTGCAAAGAATCTGGGTTCAGTTCCCAGGACCTACATGATATGATGGGTACAACCATCTTTAATTCCAGTTCCTGGGCATCTGACGCCCTCTTCTGACTTCTATGGATACCAGGTCCATGCATTGTACATATATATACATGCAGAAAAAACACTCACTCATCATGTAAAATAAATAAATCTAAAAATGAAACTTCCCCAGGGATATATTGATTATATTGTCAGGAATTGGTGTGACCTTTTCCTTTGGGTTGGCTTATGTGTCTAGTGTGTATTTGTTGCATGTGTGTCCAAGTGTGTATGTGTGTATCTTCATAACTTTTCTATGGCTGTGACAAAACACCATAAACGAGTTAGCTTATAGAAGAAAGTTTCTTTGGCTTACAGAGGGTAGGTCCATGACAATAATATGGGGGAGTTGGAAGCATGGCAGCAGACAAACAGGCATAGTACTGGAACAGTAGCTTACAGATCATGATAATAGCCATGAGGCAGAGAAAGGGGGAGAGTGATGTGAGAGAACTAACAAGGATTGGTGTGGGTTTTTGAAACCTCAAAGCCTACCCCTAGTGGCACACCCCCTCCAAAAAGACCACACATCCTGATCCTTCCCAAACAGTCTAACAGCTGGGAACCAAACATTAAAACTTAATAAGTCTATGGGGGCCATTGTAATTCAAGCTACCACAGTGTGGCTGCGCACCAATCCCAAGGCTTGCCTGCCCCATATACCCAAACTTGGTTCCTTTCCTTAAAGTGAGCATGGGCGGAAAGTTGGCTTATCAAGGTGGATGATTGATTTCTTATACTTTTATAGATGAATTTCATTGCTCCAGTTTTCACTCAACTGTCACTTTGATGATCAACAATCTAAAGCTCCACATTCAAGCATTTTTAGCAATAGACATAAAACATACTTCTATTCACTTCTGGAAAAAGACACAGACTAGTTAGTCACATATTAACTACATTCCTTAGTCAAATATTGGCTTGGCTCAAAACAAGTCTAGGGAATCATATTCTTGGTATACCAATTTATCTAGACCTCTGAAAACATCCATCACAATAATTTCCATGCCAGTGATAAGGTGATTTTCATTATAAATGGCAATTACAGATTTGCAAGTCTAGATGAACTGAATAGATGTCTATAATACATAAAATATCAAAATAAAATCAAGTAGATAGAGATGATGTAAATTACCTAGTAACTACAAGGTAGTTAAAAATCAACTCCCAAAACACAAAATAAGGTGTTTTATCAATTCTTCTCATGTATTATAGCTTATATAAGAATACAAAGAGGACATTAGCAAAATTCACTCTGTAGGTATGGTTGTCTGATAGTTGTACAATTGACAGTAGGAAATACATAAGTGAAATTCACTGTATTATTATGTTAAAGCAACAAAACAGATTGTCTTTGCAATGGATTACAGAAACAAAGGATGTATCTCAGTTGGAAGAATACATGATTCCCTGGGTTCCATCCCCAGCACCTCGTAAAACCAAGGATGGAAGCCCATGCCTGCAAACTCAGCAATTAGGGGGTGTAGGCAAGAAGATCAGAAGTTAAGAGATATCCTCAGCTACACAGTGTATTTGAAGCCAATCTCAACTATACGAGATCCTATCTCAAAAATCTAAAAGAAACTAGCATTTGATAAATTTCAGAATTTTTTTCTTTACCAAAAACCTAAGTAATATAGGAATGGCCAAAATATGTTTTGGTTTTGGTGTTTTGTTTTGTTAGGTCAGGGTCTCACTATGAAGCCCAGGCTGGCCTTGAACTTATGGCCATTCTTCAGTCTGAACTTCCTGAGTTCTGGTATTGAGTATGTACCAGCACATCACTCTAATGCCATTCTTGTATTTTGTTTGATTTCGTACATTTCTTTATTTTATGTATGTATGTGTGGACGCATGAGCATGCCAGAGCAAGCTGGGTTGGGCAGAACAACTAGTAGGAATCTGTTGCCACTACCTAGGCTCCTTCCACCATGTGGGTTTCAGGGATCAAATGTAGGTGGCCATGCATGGTAACAGGTGTGGCCTTTTACCTTTTGAGCCATAATTAGAATTATTCATTGGAAATCTTCACTAAATATCATTCTTGTTGGTAGATTGCTAACCATAAAGCCATGAGGAAGGCAAAGATAACCCTCTTCACCTTAACTCATCAACAATGAAATTTGAGTCCTTCCTCAAGACCCAGCCATGCCACTCTTGGGCATCTACCCAAGTAATGCTCAGTCATACCACAAGGACACATGCTCAACTATGTTCACAGCAGCTTATTCATAATAGACAGAACCTGGAAACAACCTAGATGTCCCTCAACTGAATAATGGATTAAGAAAATGTGGTACATATACACAATGGAGTACTACTCAACAGAGAAAAACAATGACATCTTGAGATTTGCAGGCAAATGGATGGATCCAGAAAATATCATCCTGATTGAGGTAACCCAGACTCAGAAGGACAAACATGGTATGTACTCAATCATAAATGGATACTAGATGTAAAGCAAAGGATAACCAGACTACAACCAACAACTCCAGAGATTCTAGTTAACAAGGAAGACCCAAAGTGGGACACATGGATTGCCCTGGGAAGGGGAAATAGATGATATATCTATGACTAAACTGGAGATGAGTGGTGGGCAATGGAGGGTAGGGGATGGAGGATGAGAATATAAGGGAATGGGATGGTTGAGCTGGAACAGGGATTAGGTGGGAAAGCAGTGAAATAGATGCCATGGTAGAGGAAGACATCATGGGAATAGAGAAAAACCAGGTGCTAGGGAAGTTCCCACAACTCCAGAGAGGCTAGCTAACAGGGAAAGACCCTAGGAGGGACACATGGAAGACCCTGCAAAGGAGAAGTGGATGAGATCTACATGAGTAGACTGGGTGTATGTGGGGTGGCAGAGGTTGAGGAGTGGGGGATGAGAACATAGGAAAATGGGAGGGCCAAGCTGGAACAGGGTCAGAGAGGGATGGCAGGGAGACAGATACCATGATAGATGAAGATATCATGGTAATAGGAAGAGGCAGGGTGCTGGGGAGACTCTTAGGATTCCACAAGGATGACCCCACCTTGGTCTGCTGGCAGTGGTCCAGAGGGTGCCTGAACTGTTCTACACTGGTGACCAGCCTAGCGAATAACCTAGCTGTCATCATAGAGCCTTTGTCCAGTGACTGATTGAAGCAGATGCAGAGATCCACAGCCAAGCACCAGGATGAGCTCCAGGAATCCAACTGATGAGAGACAGGAGAGATTCTGTAGGTGAGGAATGTCAAGATCATGATGGGAGGATGTGCAGAGATGACAGGCCACACTAGTGGAAGCCCATGAACAGTGGACTGGTGTCTGTGGAGCCCCCATGGGACTGGACCAGGCACTCTGGATATGGAAGACCAGTGTTTGGCTGTAATTGTTTGGGGGTACCTAGGCAGGGGGACCAGAATCTGCCCCTGGTCTATGGGCAGGCTTCTAGGAATCTGTTGCCTGTGGTATGACGCCTTGCACAGCCTTGGTGCAGTGGGAAGGGGCTTGGACCTGCCTAGGATCAGTGTGCTGGATTCTGCTGACTCCCTATGGGAGACCTCAATTTGGGGGATGTGGGGTGGCTTGGGAAAGAGGCCTGGGGGTGGGAGGAGGGAGAAGGGGGATTTGTGAATGGTATGTGGAGTGAATGGAAATTTTCTTAATAAAGAAAAATGAAAAGAAAAGAAATTTAAGTCCTATCATTTGTAGTGGATAAAACCCACATATAAGTGTGAATATGAGGAAATGGCAGGAAAATCTCTTTTGACTAATTTATATCACAACTTTCCGACAAAAATTCAATGAAAAGCCTTCAGCTCCAGTATTCAGGAGGCTGAAGTAGGAGAACTTATTTGAACCCAGGACTTTGAAACCAGCCTAAGTAACATAGAAAGATTCTATTCTCAAAAAATAAAATAAAATAAAAAAGACAAAGAAAAAAAGAGAGACAGATATTATATCAGCTCAGAAGAAAGCAAAACTATTAGCAGCAAGTATCAGAAGCCTGTGCAGTAAAAATAAAAACCCTATAAAATCAAAGTTCTCCTATACATCCCCATTAACCAATTACAATCATAAGACAGTTTTAGACAACAGCAAAAACAAATGGTTAGATTCATCTACCTACCCCCTCACCTGCCCATCAGTGTGAAGGGAAAAAAATGTAGAAAAAAATCTCATCAACAATTTAACAGCAACAACAAAAATACAAAAAAACCTATAGAAATATAATTACAAAGCATTGCTAAACCAGAAGTAGGGTATATAGGTGTCCAAGTTTTGTGTGTCTTGAATAGCAGTAGCAAACAGAGACAAATGAACCAAGCTAGTGGGAACTCATGAACTGTAGACCAATAGCTGTGGAGCCTGCATGAGACTGGACTAGGCCCTCTGCATAAGTGAGACAGTTGTGTAGCTTGATCTGTTTTAGGGGTCCCTGTCAGTGGGGTCAGGATCTATCCCTGGTGCATGAGCTGGATTTTTGGAGTCCATTACCTATGGTGGGACACCTTGCTCACCCTTGATGCAGGGGAAGGGTCTCAGTTCTACCTCAACTGAATGTCCCAGACTTTGTTGACTCCCCATCAGAGGCCTTACCCTTTTGGAGGAAGGGATGAGGAGTGGGTTGGGGGAGGAAGGCTGGGGAGAGGGTGAAGAGGGATGACAGGGATGAGGCATGCTCCAGGGCAGTACCAGGAATGGTCTTTTTAGGTTTCAAGGACCCATAGTTAGCTTTCTGTTACTTACAGTCACTGTCCTTACCTCCCTGCCTAAAAAGCTTAGTGATCAAGAAAGAAACTGGTTGTGTTCTTGGAAGGAAGGTTTTGGCATAAAAAGTAGTATTTCTCACCCCCCCCGCCAATACACATTAATATTTAAGTCTACTGTGTGCATATTTAGAATACTAGAAAGTTTCAGAACTCGAAATGGGATTTTAAGCACTAAAAAAGACAAATATCCATGATAACTGTCTTGTGAAACAAAGGAAATCTCCCAGAATGATTCCATTAGATCCATCCAAAAAAGAAAAACTCTCTTTGTGTGGATTTGTTTGTGTGGAGAGGCTTCATGGAACAACAGCATCCTGAGCTCTGTTATACAAACCCTAAATGGTGTTACAATAAAAACTCAGAGCCAGATTCTGGGGGGAAAGCTGAAAGATCAGGGAAGCAAAGCAAGCCACAGCCACCATCTCTTACCTCACCAACTCCTCAACCTGAAAGAGCATGAGTTCCTGTCTCCTCTTGTCTTGTATTCCTTTCTCTACACAGCCACATCACTTCCTGTGTCAACCTTCCTAGTGCTGGGATTAAAGGTGTTTGATCCCAAGTGCTGGAATTAAAGGTGTGTGCCACCACTGCCTGACTTTTATGGCTAACTCTGTGGCTGGCTCTGTCCTCTGATCTCTAGGCAAGCTTTATTTCTTAGATGACAAACAACATCAGCACAGAGTTCAGTAGTATAGTAAGTAGGAGGAGGCCAGAAAAGCAAAATTTTACATATGTTATATAGCATATGTATATATATATTATCAATGATTAAATTCTTGATTTTAAAAAAATTGTAAGTGCAGCATGTTGTGTATGTATGTGTTATGTTAGGTGTTCATGGGGGTGTGTATATATATGTGTATAGGCCAGAGGTCAATGTCTGGTGTCTTTCTCCTATTGTTCTCAATACTTTTTTTTTTTTTTGGAAAAGTCTCTCAGTGAACTTGAGATTCATTTCCAAGCTCCCTCTCTCACCAAAAACATTCCCTTTTACTTTGCAGCAATCATAAATTTAAATGCAAATTTTTCTCTTGGATTTGACTTGTATACTTTTTGTATTTCATCCTAATTCTAGGCCCCTATTTGGCTATTCCAACCTTGATATCTTTCAATTTGGTGAACCCCATCCAGTTTTTCACTTTCCTCAAATCTTGAGTATTATTAGAAGCCAAAGAATGACATGCCACCATAGGCCTCTTTTGCATGAAGATTATTTTGAGACACCAGAAAACCTCTAAAAAGAGAGTAGAAGTCATAGTTAGGGCAATTTCTATTCATAGAGGAAATTCTCTATTTTTAAGGCTGTCTCCTTCTTCCGGGCTGGTCTTTTCTCTGTGTTCTGTCTTTTGCATCCTGCCATCTCATCACTGTCTCTTCCTTTGGTAGTTCTAGCACACCTAGTAGAGGTTGACACATTTCCCTGAGTATTTCCCATGTGTAGGTAAAAAACACATGTTAATAAACTTGTTTTTGCCCCAGTAATCAGTCTTTTGATACAGAAAATGCTGAAAAGAATTCAGGCAGGTAGAAGGAACATTTTTCCCTCTCCTTCAGTTTCCTAGTCTTGTGACTAATGCCACAAGCTTTATGCACTAAATTGCTATCATTCCTAGGCAGCAAGCAATCAGAGAGATTGCAGCAGCAATTCAGAGACAAGGCACATTAAATTATGTGTAAAATAGCAGTAGACACTTAAGATCAGCTTTTGCTAAAGAGCGTCAACTCTTCACTTGAGCCCACAGGTGACTAAAAGCAGGATGAATGCCTGATGTCCTCTGCCTTCATATCCATTTGTCTCCTTTACTTTGACTGAAGGCTCAGAGATAAATCATTGTTCTAAACCAGCAGCCACCTTTGGATTCCAAGAATAACAATGTCTCCCAAGATAGAACCCCCCTAGATAAAGGTAAGGCTGTACTCTGGAATAGAAGTAACGACCTTGTAAGAACTAGATTGATCTCTTCATATTATGACAGCTATATGGAATTCTTTGGACTACCATGATGAGCAGGAACTGAGATAGTGTTCAAAACCATCAATACATCACTGTGGCCACTTCATGATTAATACTTCTTGCCTTCCCCCAATTCCTTTTCAAGTTAAGACTGAAGTTTATATGAGTAACCATAAAATGGACTTGGAGTCACTAGACAATTTTATCAGTTCCTCTTCTCAGTAAGGCTGCATTGAAGAATTCTCTCTCTGCTTTCTTCCATCACCTGTTGTGGTGGTTTGAATAAGAATGACTCCCTTTAGGCTCACAGATTTGGATGCCTGATAACTAGAGAATGGCACTATAGCAGATGTGTCCTTATTGGAGTAGGTGTGGCCTTGTTAGAGGAAGTGTGTCACTAGGGGTGGGCTTTGAGGTTTCAGAAGTCAAAGCCAGGCCCAGTGTCTCTCTTCTTGCTGCCTTCCAATACAGATGTAGAACTCTTGACTTCTTCAGCACCATGTCTATCTGTGTGCTACCACACTTCCTGCCATGATAATAATGGACTAAACCTTTGAACTTGTAAGGCAGCCCCAATTCAATGTTTTCTTTTCTAAGAGTTGCTGTGTGGTCATTGTGTCTCTTCACAGCAATAGAAACCCTAACTAATATACCTGTCTTTTAAATTAGTGTGCTGCTGGTAAGTGGCTGAGCCTAGCTTATTGGGGCCAATGGAGACCTAGCTTGTGTCCTAAAAACTCCAATCACATAATCTCAATGTTTTACACAAGACAAAACACTTTTAACTATATAGGAGAGTCATGGCTATATAATATGCAAGCTTCATGTAGATTTTCAGATGAAGTAGGAAAGAGGAGGGTGGTTCTACATAGCAGGTACAAAGAAGGGTTGGAAGCAGAAGCCAGGAGCATTCCTAGATCTATGCATTCCCCCTCAGCATGATATAGTTTTCTTTGCTTAGTCTCATAGCTAAGGATAAGTCTGATCCTTTAAAGATACAAGGATATACACTATATATTCCCACTGTATTGGAATCACATTTCTAATAGGTTTATAGTCTTCGTTTTGTTTAGTTTAGTGACACTGGAGTGAGGTTGGTTGATTTGGTGGTTTTGATTTTGCTGTTGTTTTGAGACAGGTTTTCATGTATTCCATGCTAGTCTCAAATTTGTTATGTATCTGAGGATAACTCTACATGGCTGATCTTCCTGCCTCTACCTCTCAGATGCTAAAACTTATAGGAAAGCTCCACTGGCTGTGATTTATGTGGAATCCAAGGCTTTATTCATTGTTTGTCAAACACTTGACAAACTAAACCACACCCCCAGCTCCCTAGTCTTTTGGGGGTGACTTTTGAGTAGTAGATAATGATTAACAGAGCCCTTGGCTCCTACTTGCTGAATGCCAGTGACACCTTGCCCTTCAGGTATGAGATTTTAAAATTTCTCCAGACATGCCCTAAAGCCTTCCTGGGAGAGAGTATACAAAAGTTTTCATCTGTGAAAACTCACTGGCTTAGTGAAAGAAAGAACTTTATCATTTATCCCTTAGGAAAGTCTCTAAATACATCTGGTTTTGAGACATGGTTTCACTATGTAGCCCTAACTGGCCTGGACTTCACTGTGTAGAACTCAGAGATCCACCTGCCTCTTCCTGCCAAGGACTGGGATTAAAGGTATGCATCAAGTTACCAGACTTCTAAATACATATTTTAATGACTTATAATTTGTTTAGGGATAGCACAATTGCTATGTGGTTAAAGGTGCTTGCAGCACACGCCTGGCAAGCACCAGTTTGAACCTCTGAAGCCACATAAAGGTAGAATGAGGGAATAGATTCCACAAAAATGATGATCTGAGTTCCATCCCCTGGTCCTACCCACAATAGAGGAAGGAGAAGGTATTGACTCCTACAAGGCTGTCCTCTAAATGATATGCAGACATACACACACACACACACAGAGAGAGAGAGAGAGAGAGAGAGAGAGACAGAGAGACAGAGAGACAGAGAGACAGAGAGAGACAGAGACAGAGACAGAGAGACAGAGAGACAGAGAGAGACAGAGACAGAGAGACAGAGAGTAGATAAATGAAAATTAAGAAAAAGAAAGGAAAGTTGGGCCTGGACTCATGGATCAGCAGTTAAGAACACTTAAAAACACTTGGTCTTGTGGAAGACCTCGGTTTGGTTCCCAGGACCCACAAGATGGGTAACAGCCATCTGGAAATCCAGTTCCAGGGATTCTAATTCCTTCTTCTAACCTCTGCAGGCACTAGGCATATAGAAAATAAAATATAAAAAATATTGAAAGAAAAGTGTCATACCCCATCATGGTGAACTGTTTTTTATTTAATGGCATTTATTTTTCTGCTTATTCTTCAATGAGCTTAGAGTCATTTTATTTCCTGATTGAGTCTCACATGAAATATAATTCTGTTTTATGACAATATTTCATGAAGCAATTTCTGTTGTGAGTGACAGGTGACACCCTCTGTGTTCCCTGTGTAATTTTATTTTACGGGCCTTGAACTTATTCCTGGGAAAGACTGAAACTGGAAAGAGAAAAAACAATTTAGAGAGTCTACAGAAATACTGCGATAGAAAACAGGCATACATGGTTTCGAAATGTCCCTCCCTCCAGCCCTAGAGTCTGAGGCGATCTAAAAAATATAGACTCAGAAAACAACTCTAGAGCAAATAGAGAAATATAGTCACCATGCTGCCCGGAGCTCATTTTCAAATTATGAACTGTGGAACAGCAAAATCCAGGAACAGTTATCCATAAATTCATTTGAGCACTTGTAAAAATATTTAAGTGAAGTCAAACGTGGTTTGGAGACAGGACAGAAATAGGGAGTGATTATGGGAAAAATAGAGGCAAAAGGAGCCCTTTATCCTGGAGTCTGGGAGAAGCCTGCTGCCAGCTAAGAAGAAAGAACTCCAATACTATGAATAGTTGCTGAAAGGCCTTCTCGTTTCTCAGATGTTTATGCAACCTTCTAGACATCTTACTGAAACTCCCGTTTACAGTAAGAGGAAATGTCCCATGTGTAACTTCAGTAGCTCCTACTCTTACCTTGTGCAATTGCAATCCCATCCAAACCACCCTATATTCTCAATTATTAAAAGGAGGGGTAGGGATATATGAAGAGACAGTACCAGAAAAACTGAGTGAACAAGGACATTCCTGAAACCTCCAAAACCCTATACCCAGTCACTGCTAGGACACATGAGGGTAGCTCTTCTCTAAGAAACCTACCCCTACAGTCTTTTGGACATATCTTACTTTTCCTTTTCTTCCATTAACTCCTATACTTATCATGTATGTTACAAATACCTTTTAATAAATTTCAACTCTGCTTCACAATAGCTTGTCATGAAATTATTTCCTCCAGTGAAATTTTCTCCAGTGAAGTCAAGAATATGATTTTACCTGTCCCTAAATGATTAAGAGAATTCCTTAGACTTTAGGCATTAGAACAAAACAGTATCTATACTCCAACATTGCTGACAGCTTGTTTATGAAGGCAGGCATGGTAGCAGATATCTGCCATAGCCAGCTACTTGGTAACAGCTAAGAAGAGGACTAGGGAGAACAAAGGGTACTGTTTTTAGCCATGGTTTGAGGATACCAGAATAGAAGACCATCAGTGTATCAGATGACTAATATAGACTTAAGTTTAATAGTCAAAGCATTGCAGATCTGGGTTGAACACTTAACTCTATAGGTCATGCACTTTGCCTATCATGAAAACTTCTGGGTTTGATCTGCCAGCATTCCATAAAAACAAGCATGGTGACACATGCCTGTAATCCCAGCACTTGGGAGAAAGGGGAATGTGGATTGGAAGTTCAAGGTCATTCTTGGCTACCCAGGGAGGATTCAAGAGACTCTGTCTAAAAAAAAATCACAACAAAAACATTATAATAACTAAAATATTAACTTCAATTTATTATATCTGGCAATTTCTCTTAAATAGTTCATACCCAGATAAGACTTGGTGAAGGGTGCAATTTTTCTGTATTTCACAATTCCTTAACATATACCATTAATAATCACCTCATAACAAATTTACAACAACCCAGGAAGTAGACCCAAATCTAAATTTATGTAGTAAATATTTAAATTGATTCTATTTCAGCCAAAAGTAAGAAATGACACAAGAGAAATAACTAAAAATAGTAATTCTGATTTTGATTCTTTTCAGTCATGCTGATGAGACTAAATTATGCTCTGTTCAAAAACACCATCATCAGTAATGTAACTAATTGACAAGTACAAACAGAAGGGACATCTGCCAAAATTTGGGTAATTAAAATAGATGCCCATCTTCATTATGTTCACATTCAATTTATCATATAATTATTGTATGTTGTTTTTACTTTTGGCTCCAAAGCATTTTACAGCACTCAAAGTTGTTTATCTTTAAATGGTGTGTGTGTGTGTGTGTGTGTGTGTGTGTGTGTTTGTGTGTGCGTACAGATCACATGGAAGTCAGAGGACAACTTTTGGGAATCAGTTCTGGCCTCTCCTTGTTGAGGCAGGGTCTTTCTTGTTTCTGCTGCTGGCCCTTGAGCTTCTAGAAAATTCCTTTGTTTCCACCCCCAACTTGCTATGAGAATCTTGGAATTACAGATGTATCCCACAACATCAGTTTTTCATATGAGTTCTGGGGATCAAACGTGGCATGCCTGGTATGTCTCTTTTACACAGAGACAGCTTCCTTACACCCCCCTTTTAAACAAGTGTATTAAATTAAATTTACATAGTAGGAGAAAAAGAAAATATAATTTAATCTTAAATGAACTATTAACTATTTTAAACTAGAACATATTTTGTGAGTCATTTGAGTAGATACAAATACATAATTTCTAACAATACATAGAATGATAATTATAGCATTACTTATTATAACAAAAGAGAAATACCTCCCTACATATCCACCAATATGGGTACCGTCAAAATGTATTTTGGTATTTTTATTTGATAGTACCCCTATTGATGGTGGCACACACCTATAATATCAGCACTTTGAAGGCTAAAACAGAAGGATTACCATTAGTTCAAGGCTAGGCTGAGCTACATAATGAGTTTCAGGCCAGTCAAAAAAACATCAATCAGACAAACAAATTTGTAAGAAAGGATAACATTTAGAAAATGGCAATGCAGAGAAGGCAGGACTTAGAAATTTTCACATATACATTATTCACTGAGATTCTCATGGATTCTGTAGCACAAAGTTCAATGAAGAGAATGATTGTTTCAATGTATCACTTCTCAGAAGAGAATGTTGCTCATTGATAGAGAGCTTGCTTGGCATGCCTGAGACCCTAGGTTCCATTTACAGTGAAAGAAAACATGTCATTTCTAAAATGTATAATTATACCTGTTATAAATATTCAGTTAAGTCCTAAACCTTCCTAGCCCTCAAACAACAACAATGCTCCCATCTTGTCCTAAAGTGCTAAGCTGCCTCCTTCTTTGGGTCCTTGTAGGCACTAAAAACTAGAGTTGGGTGTTTAATAGTCTACCTAGCCCTCCTTCAAGCCTGTATGCCTCATTTTTATCTATCTATTCCACACTTCACTACAAAAACCTTCTAACAATACCCCATGGATGGAATCATTAACCCCTTACTTTCTTTGAGTCAAGTTTAAGAGACTGAAAACACACATACATTTCAAAAAACATTTTTTACTCAACTGTATTTGTTTTTCTTTTCTGAGACAGAGTTTCATTTATTCCAGGCAGGCCTTGAACTGGCTCTATAGCCAAGGATGACCTTGAAGTTCTGATCTTTTTGCCTCCACCTCCAGAGTGCTGGAACAGGAAGAATATTCAGTATGCCTAGATAATGCTGTAACGGATATCAAACCCAGTACTCTACCAACTGAGCTAATGGAGTCTTAAAGGTATAACTGACAAATAAAAATGGCACATTATTTACAATGTACATGTTTTGATGTACATTGTATGGATGCATTGCAAAACAATTAAAACAAGCTCCTTACCATATCCCACACCGCACATAGTTCTTAATGGAAACAGCTACACATTAATCAACTGTGACTCACATTATATTACTATCATAATTTTGTACATTAATATGATTTACTTAAAAACTAACAAGTAGACTCCCATCTGGACCAGAGGTGAATGCCTGGGTTATAGTCAGAGAGGCAACAGTGCCTGGGTCCCACCACTGGACACAGGCCACCCCTGGAGGACCTGACCAACTTGGTCCCAGTTGCCTGCCAATCAGCAGGCACTGCAGGAAGGCTCCCCTTTTCCAAGACTGCAGGCAGACAATGTAGTCTCCATACCCTGCCCCCACACCCATTTGCCTGAGACCCCAGCCACTTCCTGAGATTCAGAGACCAGCCCCAAGCTTCCATGCGCCCCAGAACTCCCATCTGTACCAGAGACCAGAGGAACTCCCATCTGGACCAGAGACCCCAGCCACTTCCTGAGACTCAGAGACCAAACCCCAGCTCCCGTCTGCCCTGGAACACCCATCTGGACCAGAGAGACCAGAGGAACTCCCATCTGGACAAGAGGAGCTCCCATCTGGACAAAATAAGGAGACCCCAGGGACTTCCCGAGACTGAGTCCAGCCCCCCAGCTCCTATCCAACCAGCACTCTCATCTGGACCAGCACTCTCATCTGGACCAGCACTCCCATCTGGACCAGAGAGAGGCTCCCTAAATCTGTCAACTCTCTCTGGACCAAGTACACTGATAGGACCAAGAATGAACACAAGAGGAGATGGGCAGACATCAAGGCAAAAGTACATGAAACAAAATAAAGAGTAATACAGCATCACCAGAACCTTCCGCAACAGCTAGACCTTGACATCACGGAATGGAAGAAGAAGAAGAAAACAACCATATAAGTAACATCATGAAGAGGCTAGAGCCGAATACAGAAGAAAACAAAAATGAAGTAGAGGAACAGACAAACAAAAAAATGGGAAGAACGCTATAAAAAAACTAGAGGAAAGGACACTTAAAACAGAAGAAAACAATAAATCCTTGAATGAAAATCATAAAAAAAGCAACGGAAACAATCCAAGATCTGAAGAGGGAAATAGAAGAAATGAAGAAGAACTACCAGAAGGAATGTTGGAAATACAAAATCTGAGTAAACAAACAGGAAATTCAGAGGCAAGTATAACCAACAGAGTGCAAGAGATGGAAGAGAGGATCTCTGGTGGTGAAGATACATTAGAAGAAATAGATTCATCAGTCAAAGAAAACACTAAAACCAACAAAGTCATGACCCAAAATGTCCAAGAAATTTGGAACAGTATGAAAAGACCAAACCAACGAATAATAGGGATACAGGAAGGAGACGAATACCAACTCAAAGGAACAGAAAATATATTTAACAAGATCATAGAAGAAAACTTTCCCAACTTAAAGAACGAAATGCCTATGAAGATACAAGAAGCCTATAGAACACCAAACACACTAGACCCCCAAAAAAGTCCCCTCGCCACATAATAACTAAACAACTAAACATACAGAATAAAGAAAGAATATTAAGGGCAGCAAAGGAAAAAGGCCAAGTGACTTATAAAGGCAAACCCATCAGAATAACACCCGATTTCTCAATGGAGACTTTGAAAGCCAGAAGGACCTGGACAGACATAATGCAGATACTAAGAGACCATGGAAGCCAGCCTAGACAAATATAACCAGCAAAACTCTCAATCATCATAGATGGAGTGAACAAGACCTTCCAAGGCAAAACCAGATTTAAACAATACTCATCCACAAACCCAGCCCTACAGAAAGCACTAGAAGGAAAATTCCAACCTAAGGAAGGCAGATACACCCATGAAAACATAGGCAATAGATAACACCACAGCAGTAAACCCCAAAGAAGAGAAGTACACACACACTACCACCAAAAATAAAAATAACAACAGGAACGAACAATCACTGGTCATAAATATCCCTTAATATCAATGGATTTAATTCACCTATAAAAAGACACAGACTAACAGAATGAATAAAAAAACAGGACCCAACTTTGTGCTGCATACAAGAAACACACCTTAAATTCAAAGACAGACACCTCCTAAGAATAAAAGGCTGGGAAAAGACTTTCCAATCAAATGGTCTTAAGAAGCAAGCTGGTGTAGCCATCTTAATATCCAGCAAAATAGACTTGAAACTAAAATCAATCAAAAGAGATGATGAAGGACATTACATACTCATCGCAGGAAAGATCCACCAAGATGAAGTCTCAATTCTGAACATTTATGCCCCAAACACAAGGGCACCCACATATGTAAAAGAAACATTACTAAAGCTTAAATCACATATAAAACCCCACACATTAATAGTGGGAGACTTCAACACTGCACTTTCACCTCTGGACAGATCAGCCAAATTGAAACTTAACAGAGACATAATGGTCTTAACTGATGTTATGGCTCAAATGGACTTAATTGATATCTACAGAACATTCCACCCAAACAAAAAAGAATATACCTTCTTCTCAGCACCCCATGGAACCTTCTCTAAAATTGACCACATACTTGGCCACAAAGCAAATCTCAACAGATACAAAACAATTGGAATAACCTCCTGTGTTCTGTCAGACCACCATGATTTAAAGTTAGATTTCATCAACAGAGAAAACTACAGAAATCCTACAATCTCATGGAAACTGAATAATGCCCAACTGAATCACCAATGGGTTATGGAAGAAATAAAGAAAGAAATTAAAGACTTCCTAGAGATCAATGAAAATGAATACACCACATACCCAAACTTATGGGATACTATGAAAGCAGTGCTAAGAGGGAAATTCATAGCACTGAATGCCCACATAAAGAAGCTGGAGAAATCTCATGCTAGTGACTTGACAGCACACCTGAAAGCCCTTGAACAGGAAGAAGGAAAGTCTCCCAGGAGGAACAGATGCCAGGAAAATATCAAATTGAGAGCTGAAATCAATAAAATAGAAATAAAGAGAAAAATACAAAGGATTAATGAAACAAAGAGTTGGTTCTTTGAGAAGATCAACAAGATAGACAAGCCCTCATCCAAACTAACCAAAAGACAGAGAGAGAGCATCCAAATTAACAAAATCAGAAATGAAAAGGGGGACAGAACAACAGACAATGAGGAAATCCAGAGAATCATCAGGTCATACTTCAAAAACCTCTACTCCACAAAACTGGAAAATCTAAAAGAAATGGATAATTTTCTGGATAGGTACCACATACCTAAGTTAAATGAAGACCAGATAAACCACTTAAATAGTCCAATAACCCCTAAGGAAATAGAGTCAGTCATTAAAAGTCTCCCAACCAAAAAAAGCCCTGGACCAGATGGTTTCACTGCAGAATTCTACCAGATCTTCAAAGAAGACTTAATACCAAGACTCTTTAAATTGTTCCACACAATAGAAGCAGAAGGTATATTACCAAACTTCTTCTATGAGGCTACAATTATCCTGATGCAACAAAGATGCAACAAAGAAAGAGAACTACAGACAGATCTCCCTCATGAACATTGATGCAAAAATACTCAATAAAATACTGGCAAACAGACTCCAAGAACACATCAAAACAATTATCCACCAGGATCAAGTAGGCTTCATCACAGGGATGCAAGGGTGGTTCAACATATGAAAGTCCGTCAATGTAATACACCATATAAACAAACTCAAAGAAAAAAACTGCATGATCATCTCACTAGATGCAGAAAAGGCATTTGACAAAATCCAACACCCCTTCATGATAAAGGTCTTGGAGCGATCAGGAATACAGGGAACATACCTAAACACAATAAAGGCAATCTACAGCAAGCCAACAGCCAACATCAAATTAAACGGAGAGAAACTCAAAGCAATACCACTGAAATCAGGAACAAGGCAAGGCTATCCCCTCTGCCTGTACTTATTCAATATAGTACTTGAAGTTCTAGCCAGAGCTATAAGACAACATAAAGAGATTAAGGGGATACAAATTGGAAAGGAAGAAGTCAAGCTCTCCCTATTTGCAGATGACATGATAGTATACATGAGTGACCCCAAATATTCAACCAAGGAACTGATACAGCTAATAAAAACCTTCAGCAACATTGCAGGATACAAGATCAACTCAAAAAGTCAGTAGCCCTCCTATATACAGTAGAGAAAAAGGCTGAGAAGGAAATCAGAGATACATCACCCTTTACAATAGCCACAAATGATATAAAATACCTTGGGGTTACTCTAACTAAGCATGTGAAGGACCTATATGACAAGAACTTTAAGTCCCTGAAAAAAGAAATTGAAAAAGATGTCAGAAAATGGAAAGATCTCCCATGATCATGGATAGGCAGGATTAACATAGTAAAAATGGCAATCTTACCAAAAGCAATCTACAGATTCAACGCAATCCCCATCAAATTACCAACACAATTCTTCACAGATCTGGAAAGAATAATACTCAACTTCATATGGAAAAACAAAAAACCCAGGATATCCAAAAGAATCCTGTACAATAAAACAACCTCTGGAGGAATCACGATCCCCGACCTCAAGCTCTACTATAGAGCTACAGTAATAAAAACAGCTTGGTACTGGCATAAAAACCGAAATGTGGACCAATGGAATCGAATTGAAGACCCTGATATTAACCCGCACACCTATGAACAAATAATTTTTGACAAAGAAGCCAAAAATGTACAATGGAAAAAATAAAGCATCTTCAACAAGTGGTGCTGTCATAACTGGATGTCAATGTGTAGAAGGCTGCAAATAGATCCATATCTGTCACCATGCACAAAACTTAAATCCAAGTGGGTCAAAGACCTCAACATAAATCCAGCTACTCTGAACCTGATAGTAGAGAGAGTAGGAAGTACTCTTGAATGCATTGGCACTGGAGATTACTTTCTAAATATAACACCAGTAGCACAGACACTGAGAGAAACAATCAATCAATGGGACCTGCTGAAACTGAGAAGCTTTTGTAGAGCAAAGGACATGGTCAACAAGACAAAGCGACACCCTACAGAATGGGAAAAGATCTTCACCAACCCCACATCTGACAGAGGGCTGATATCCAGAATATATAAAGAACTCAAGAAATTAGACATCAAAATGCCCAACGGTCTAATTAAGAAATTGACTATAGAACTAAACAGAGAATTCTCCACAGAGGAAGTTCAAATGGCTGAAAGACATTTAAGGAATTGCTCAGCATCCCTAATTATCCAGGAAATGCAAATCAAAACAACTCTGAGATATCACCTTACACCTGTCAGAATGGCTAAGATCAAAAGCACATAAGACAGCTTTGCTGGAGAGGATGTGGAGCAAGGGGAACTCTCCTCCACTGCTGGTGGGATTGCAAGCTTGTACAGCCACTTTGGAAAGCAATATGGCACTTCCTTAGAAAACTGGGAATCCATCTCCCCCAAGACCCAGCTATAGCACTTTTGGGCATATACCCAAGGAATGCTCAATTATACCACAAGGGCATTTGCTCAGCTATGTTCATATCAGCTTTGTAATAGCCAGAACCTGGAAACAACCTAGATGCCCTTCAACTGAAGAATGGATAAAGAAAATATGTTATATATACACAATGGAGTACTGCTCTGCAGAGAAAAACAATGACATCATGAGGTTTGCAGGCAAATGGATGGATCTAGAAAAAATCATCCTGAGTGAGGTAACCCAGACTCATAAGGACAAACATGGTATGTGCTCACTCATAGGAGGATACTAGATGTAAAACATAGATGACTAGACTGCTACACAACTCCAGGGAGGCTACCTAGAAAACGTGACCCTAGGAAAGACTCAAGGATCACCCAATGACAGAGAAATGGATGAGATCTACATGGGAATGGAAGGGAGGGGCTGGGGGCAGGAGGGAGGAGGATAGGGGAACCCATGGCTGATATTGAAAATTTAAATCACATAATAATAAAGAAAAAAAACTAACAAGTATTATTTGTTTACATTTGCTTAGCATGAATCAAATATATATGCCCAATGACATATTTCCTTTTTCATCTTGTCAGAGTTAATTAAGTTTAATTCAACAAGCATAACTTGATTAGCTCTTTTGACCAAAGTAAGAATAGTGACCAGATAAAGATTTATGCTCTTGAGGAGGTGATATTTTAGCAAGAAAAGGCAAATGCTTCTGTGGTGGTATTGTGTTCTCCAAAATATTGTGCACGCTAATAAACTTACCTCGGGTCAGAGAACAGGATGGACACAGTATTAATCATAGAGGATAGGCAATGGTAGCACACACCTTTAATCTAAGCATTCCAGAGTCAGAAATCCCTCTGGATCTCTGAGTTCAAGGCCACATTGGAAACAGCCAAGCAAGGTGACACAGGCCTTTAATCCCAAGAATTGAGCCTTTAATCCCAGGGAGTGATGGCAAAAACAGAAAGATATATAAGATTTGAAGACCAGAAACTAGAAGCATTTGGCTGGTTAAGCTTTTAGGCTTTGAGCAGAACAGTTCAGCTGAGATCCATTTTGGATGAGGACTTAGAGGCTTCCAGTCTGAGGAAACAGGATCAGCTGAGGAACTGGCAAGGTGAGGTGGCTGTGGCTTGTTCTACTTCTCTGATCTTCCAGAATTCACCCCAATACCTGGCTTAGGTTTGATTTTATTAATAAGACTTGTTAAGATTCCTGCTACATGCTTCAATAGAGAACAAAACATGTTACTAAATTAGAGATAGTGCAAAAGCAAGAGGAAAGGGTGCTGTAAAAGGGGGTAGGGTCAGGAGAGCCCAGAAAATTAGTTTTTGAGAAACTAAGCAATCAAGATATTCATGGTGGCACTCACTTGTGATCCTAGCACTTAGGAGGTGGAGGCAAGAAGATCATGAGTTCTAAGCCAGTCTGGACTACATAATGAGATTCTGTAAAAGGGGAAAAGAGAAAGAAGACAGGCGTGTAATTGACAAGAATATGGAAAGACTGAAGAAGCAGAGGCCAGCCATCATTTCTCCTCAAAGTGTTCATAAAACTTATGAAGGAGGGAAGAACTCATGAGATTCTTATTAAGAGCTGCCATTTCTGTACTCAGAGGAAAGGAGCATCCTTTCTGAAGACACAAGGGCACATAAAAGCATCTCAAAAAACTGGCCATGCTAAGTTTCTCCAGTTCATTCCTAGGACATCACATGCTGTGACCAATTTTATTTCTCCACAACAGTTGGCCATTCATTTACCCTAGCAGAAAACTACACAAGTTCAACTCTATTTTCACGTCTGTCTTCTTTCTTTTCTAAGACTTATTTTTTTTTAATTATGTATATATGTGTATGTGTGGGCAGTAGAGGTTCACACATGTGAATGTAGGTGCCCATAAAGTCTAGAAATGGATGTTGGATCTCTGGAGCTGGAGGTAAAGGCAGCTGTGAGCTGACAGACATGAGTTCTAAGAACAAGTTTCTCCAGTCACTAACCTAACTCTTTTTTTATTTATCTATCTGTCTGTCTGTCTATCTACTTTGAGATAAGGTCTTATGTATACCAGGCTGCTGTGGATATCGCTCTGTGTAAATAAAGTTCTGATTGGCCAGTGGCCAGGCAGGAAGTATAGGCGGGACAAGAGAAAAGAGAATTCTGGGAAGTAGAAGGCTGGAGAGAGACACTGCCAGCCGCTGCCATGAAAAGCAACATGTAGACACTGGTAAGCCACACGCCATGTGGCAAAGTATAGACTAACAGAAATGGGTTAATTTAAGATAAAAGAAGTAGATAACAAGCAGCCTGCCACGGCCATACAGTTTGTAAGCAATATAAGTTTCTGTGTGCTTTCTTGGTTGGGTCTGAGCGACTGTGGGACTGGCGGGTAAGAGAGATTTGTCCTAACTGGGCCAGGCAGGAAAAGTCTAACAACAAATGGCGTCCAACGTGTTGGCAAGAGTTTCCACCTAAAACCTGAGAAAAAAGATTCTAAGACAGAGCTAAAAACAGCTTCCTAATTGTCTCTCTCAAGTTAATGGCAGCCTGCTTGTTTGAGCTACTATGGCGGGTTCCTGGCGTGTGCATCTGACCTGCAGTGTGTCGGGAATGAGGAGTCTACAAGTGGCACTTTACTCTGCTGCGTGGTAGATTTAGTCTTTGCTACTTTAAAAAAAAAGGGGGGGGGGGTTTCTGGGCTATGTGCTGCTTTGATAGAACTGCTTCTGATAGTTGATGGTACACATGGCTCCAGACCCAGAGCTGATGGTAAACTGTACCACCGCCATGTTGGGAAGCTGAGGTGGGTGGAGCCAGCAGCCACAGTGGCGCTTCAGTCTTACAAAGATGGATATTACACAGAGAATCTGGTTTGTCTTGTCTTTGGGATTTTTAACTGCAAAAAAAGATTTGACCGTAAAAGCTGTTGAGTTAAACAAATATGTAAATTTTAAAGGTACCTTGACTTCAAAATTTGGATATAAGGATATGTTGCTTTGGAAAAGAGTCTCTGCTTTTGTTTCCACAGAAAACCAGAGGCTGTGGATTTGTTCCAGGTTAAGATACATCAGGTTTGATCAGCCAAGACCACCTGAAAGGTCTCCGATGACACCATGGCCCAGATGATCCAACATCCAGAATGGTTTCAAGGCAACTGGCTCAGAGGTTTACCCTCACGGACTACTCCATAATCCTAAAATTTTCTTTGTGTCCCCATAAGATACAGCGCCCCCTCCAGCAGGAAGTAGTAAGAGAAACTACGCCCACATTCCCAAAATTATCAAGCTGGTTTTGGAGATGGAATTGGCTCACTCCTTCTCTAAACCCAGACATGTTGTTAAAAGAAAAGGTTAAGAGATTCTTGTGTCCCAAATCAGAAGAGCCCTCTGGTGTGGGACAGAGAAAAACCAATATTTTTATTTAAAGCAGGTTGATTATAAATGTGATCTCTTTCTAAAGAAGAAAAGGGGATAGGATGTAGATATAATAGGACAAAAGGGTAGATTAAGGAAGGAACTTACTTCTAAAGAGCAACAACTTGTTTAAAATGTTTTACATTGGTATAGATTTTAGTCTATTGATACAAACTTAAAGTTAATTTTGTTATACTATGTATATATTTCTACTTGTGTTTAAGGTATTATGTTTGTATAGCTCATTTAAAATTATAATGGATAATTAAAAATAGATTAATAATTAATCATCTGTGATAATCATACTCATAGCCATGTTAGTTAAGTCTTCTAGGTATACACAGAGATATTTCAGATAGATAGGTAATCTTCAAATACTTCAAAGACCTACAGAATATGGCATTTAAAATATTTTTAAAATTTAGACTTTCTGGACAGTGAGACATGTCTGCTCCTGGCAGCACTGATTTACTTCAGAGAGGAGGATGGGCATTGAAGACACAGTTTATCTTCACCTTGGCAAAAATAGCCATTTGGACAAGAAACTGTTCTTGCCTGGACTGCTTGATTGACTGGACATGCAGGACCCATAGAAAGGTGACCACTGAACTTTGCTTGACAAAATGGTCCTTCAGGTTCCTGCTTCACAGAGGAAACTGCCAGACATTCTACAGGACACTGAGAGAAGTGACTGATCGAGAGACTCTAGCCCTGTGGGCTGAAGACAAATGCCCCAACATTACAAAGGAACATTAGGTGACTGTCCAGGCTGTCAGCTGTCTCTGTCTACCCTGCAAGACTCCTGAAAATTGCTTGCATCCTTCTCCCGGTTCTCAGGTAATATTATATCCTTCTGAGGTCTTTGATGTGGTTGAAGATTAGATAGTTATAATTTTCTCAGTTATGATAAAAGATAAGTTAGATATAAAACCTTAGACTCACAAATATAAGATAGATAGGATATCTTCTTTAATATTGTAACTGTAATTTTTGCTTGATAATTGTTTTGTTATATGTAATTGTACTATGTAAAAGTTAAAACCTTCCTTAAAAAAAAAAAAGAAAAGGGGAAGTGCTGTGGATATAGCTCTGTGTAAATAAAGTTCTGATTGGCCAGTGGCCAGGCAGGAAGTATAGGCGGGACAAGAGAAAAGAGAATTCTGGGAAGTAGAAGGCTGGAGAGAGACACTGCCAGCCACTGCCATGAAAAGCAACATGTAAAGACACTGGTAAGCCACACGCCATGTGGCAAAGTATAGACTAACAGAAATGGGTTAATTTAAGATAAAAGAAGTAGATAACAAGCAGCCTGCCACGGCCATACAGTTTGTAAGCAATATAAGTTTCTGTGTGCTTTCTTGGTTGGGTCTGAGCGACTGTGGGACTGGCGGGTAAGAGAGATTTGTCCTAACTGGGCCAGGCAGGAAAAGTCTAACATCACCAGGCAGCACTCAAACTCACTACTGAGGATGACTTTGAACTTCTGATCTTCCTGCCTCCACCTCCTACATGCTTAGATTACATGCTTATACCAACCAGGGCCTCTTGCCTGCCAGGCCAAGCACTCTACCAACTAATTTGCATGCCAAGTCTAGGTCTACCTTTCTGAATGATAGTTCATGTGCTCTGTCAAGCTCATAGTAAACAATGCCTGTGTTTTCCTATTAGTAATCCTCCTTTTCTTGTATAGGTCCCAACCATGAGCCTAGAATTTGTAACCAAGCTCAGTTTGCTATCTTTAGCAGATATTCAGCCATGTTTCCCAAATATCACAGCAGTGTGTCCACCTGTATGCTGTATTCTTCTACTTTTCATAGTGATAGATAGGCAAACCTTCATTGAGTTTGCACCAATATTTCTCTTAACATCTTGATATCTTTGTAATTGCCCTTAAATTGTACCTTGATACTTTTAAATTCAGGAACTGTGATTTATTTATTATAGGTGGCTTTTTGTGAGTAAATAAAGCCATAGAGATAACCCCTACAATTTAACAGTGGTAGACTCAATAATACAAACTGATTCATGACTGAGGGGCATCAGAGTGGGAATTCAAGCAAGAACTTGAAGCAGAAGCAGTAGAAGAGGGCTCCTTTCTGGTTCTCTTACAGGCGCATGCTCAGCTAGCTTTCATTTTAAATATCTACATGAATTTGTGCTCATGGTACTCTTACTTCATGTAAGAAGCATTCAATTTACTAGAAAACACAGATTAAGGCAATCAAAAGATAATTGAATAAGAAAGAGCAGAGACTGGCTGTGAAAATACTTTTCACGGAAACTTTTGATATGATTCCATTGCAATTAAAGAAAACAGTTTACTCAGAACACTGGGTATTCATTGGCCCAGGTATGTCAAATGTGGAACATATTAATATTGAGCAAACAGAATGATGGCATATATTACCTCTGTGAGTTCAAGGCCAGCCTGGTCTATAAGGTGACTTCCAGGACAGCCAAGGCTGTTACAGAGAGAAACCTTGTCTTGAAAAAAAAATACCAAACCAAAATAAAGCAAAACTATAGCTTCAATGAAACCATCTTCCATCAGACTTTACTTAGTTTTAACTACTGCAGAGTAACATATAGGAAAACATGTTCTCATTTGTTAATAGTATGCACTAAGAACTGTTCTAAGATATGGATATATTATACAAATGTGGGTAAACTACACTTTTATGGTAAATAAAGATATTTAAAGTATTTGTTAATTTTCAAAAATCATAGATATTAAAATTCATGATTTATGATTCATGGCTGTTAATAATTACTCACCAGTAGAGTGAAGAGCACACTTTACACTAACATGCATCAATAGGAAGTATTTCACATGAAATGTAACATGGCTAGTATTATTCTTGGTAAATATTTTATGCCGCTCTCACTGTGGTACAATATAAATGCCATGGGATTAAAATATATTTGAACATCCCAGTTTCTGTATGTATTTTCAAAGTTAGAATTTCAAACTTAGAATGACGATGGATTTTACAGTGGTAGATTCAATAGCACAAACTGATTCATAACTATATTAATTTTCATAAAATAGGAATTAATATTTTCTTGTGTTTTAGACATAATCTAAGATATTACTAGAATTTTACAGAGAAAAATGATTATTTCCTTTATTTTGAAGAATATAACACATCATTATTTCCCCCATCTCTTTCCTTCTTCCAAATCCTCCCATACATGCCTTCATGCTCTCCTATAAATCCATGGCCTGTCTTTTCATTAATTGTTATTATATGTATATATGTATACATATATAATATCTATTCCTAAACATACCCTGGTCAGTGTGTATGATATTAATCATTTGTGTGTTTTGAGGGCACACAATCTGGCACTAGACAACTGGTTGTCATGCAACTTCCCTGGGTGTGGTGATTTAAATGAGAATGGATCTCATGGGCTCATATATTTAAATGCTTTGTCCTCAGTGTATGAAACTATCTGGGAAGGATAGGGGGTCTGTCCTTATTGGAGGAAGTGTGTCAAAGGCACACAATATTCTCAATTAGCTCTGCTTCTTTCCCTGCCTTATGGTTGTGTCTCAAGGTGTTAGCTCTTAGCTACTGCTCCAGTGCCATGCCTTCCTGCCTGCTGACATGCTCATACTACTGTGGGATATTCTGTATGTTAAATGTGTTGCTCTGATTGGTTAATTAAAAAAAAACAAACACTGATCCGCCAGTAGCCAGGCAGGAAGTATAGGGGGAACAAGGAGAGAGGAGAATTCTGGGAAGAGAAAGGCTGAGGCAGAGAGACACAGCCAGCTGCTGCCACGACAAGTGGCACCAGCCACATGGCAACTTATAGATTAATAGAAATGGGTTAATTTAAGATAGAAGAACTAGATAGCAGGAAGCCTAAGCCATTAGGCCAAAGAGTTTAAATAATAAATAAGCGTCTGAGTGATTATTTTATAAGTGGACTGTCAGACTGCCAGGGCTTGGATGGGCCTGGAGAGAAAAACTCCAGCTACAAATGGCGCCCAATGGCTGGAGTTTCCACCTTAAACCTGAGAATATTTAACAAGCAATTCAAAACAGAGCTAAAAATAGCTTCCTAGTTGTCTCTCTCAAGTTGGCGGGTTCCTGGCGTGCTCATTTGACCATCAGTATGGCGGGAATGAGGCATCTGCAAGTGGCAAATTATGCTGTATGGTGGATTTAGCCTTTGCTAGTACAAAAAAAAAAAAGGTTTCTGGGCTACAGGTGTCTTTGATAAAAGCATAGATCCACTGTTCCTTAGAGTTGATGGCTCCCAGAGCTGGCAGAAAACATACCACTGCCATGTTGTGAAGCTGAGGTGGGCAGAGCCACCAGCCACAGTGGCCATTTTGGTCTTACAAATGCTGCATTTTAAAGCAATAGGATCACAATAAGACAGATTCAGATGAATAGTTTACAATGTGTGTAAAATATATGTAGGCTTAAAAGAGACAAAAAGGGTGATAAATACAGTTATATAAAGAAAAAGATGGGCTGGAGAAATGGCTCAGAGCTTAAGAGCACTGGCTGTTCTTCCAGAGGTCCTGAGTTCAATTCCCAGCAACCACATGGTGGCTCACAATCATCAATAATGAGATCTGGTGCCCTCTTCTGGCCTGCAGGCATATTGTATACATAATAAATAAATCTTTAAAGAAAAAAGGTGGCTTTCTAAAAAAAAATAGACTCTTTAAAGAGACACTAAAGGTAATATAAAAATAAGCTACATAAAGATGGATATCACACAGAGAATCTGGTTTGTGTTGTCTTTGATATTCTTAACTGCAAAAAAAAATTGATTGTAAAAGCTGTTAAGTTAAGCCAATACATATATTTTAAGATACCTTGACTTCGAAATTTGGATGTAAGGATATGTTGCTTTGGAAAGGGGGCTCTGCTTTTGTTTCCACAGAAAGCCAGAGGCTATGGATTTGTTCCAGATTAAGATACATCAGGTTTGACCAACCAAGACCACCTGAAAGGTCTCTGATGACACCATGGCCCAGATGATCCAACATCCAGAATGGTTTCAAGTCAACTGGCTCAGACAATACACCCTCATGGACTACTCCATAATTCTAAAATTTTCTTTGTGTCCCCAATAAGATACAGCGCCCCTCTCCAGCAGGAAGTAGTAACAGAAGCTATGCCCAAATTTCCCAATATACCAAGCTGGCTTTGGAGATGGAATTGGCTCACTCCTTCTCTAAACCCAGGCATACTGATAAAAGAAAAGGTTAAGAGACTCTTGTCTCCCATAGAAGAGCCCTTTGGTGTGGGAAAGAGAAAAAACGATATTTTTATTTAAAACAGGTTGATTATAAACACAATCTCTTTCAAAACAATAAAAGGGGATAGGTTAGATATGATAGGTTGAAAGGGTAGATTAATAAACCTACTTTTAAAGAGCAACAACTTGTTTGAAATGTTTTACATTGGTATAGATTTTAGTTTATTGATACAAGTTTAAACTTAATTTTGTTATACTGTATATGTATTTTTACTCTTGTTTAAGGGATTATGTTTATACAACACATTTAAATTGTAATGGAACAATTAGTCTTCTATGATAGTCAAACTTATAATCATGTTAAGTTTTCTAGGTATACATAGAAATATTTCAGATAGACAGGTAATCTTCAAACACTTCAAAGACCTACAGAATATGACATTTAAAATATTTTTAAAAATTTAGACTTTCTGGACAATGAGACATGTCTGCTCCTGACAGCACCAATTTACTTCAGAGGGGAGGATGGACATCAAAGACATTCTATATGAAGTTTATCTTCACCTTGGAAAAAATAGCCATTTGGGCAAGAAAGTGCTTCACAGAGGAAACTGCCAGACATTCTACAGGACACCGAGAAAAGTGACTGAGAGGCTCTATCCCTGTGGGCTGAAGACAGATGCCCAAACTTTACAAAGGAACATTAGGTGACTGTCCAGGCTGCCAGCTGTCTCTGTCTATTCTTGCAAGACTCCCAAAAATTGCTTGCATCCTTCTCCCATTTCTCAGGTAGTATTATATCCTTCTGAGGTCTTTGACTAGAGATAGTTATAATTTTCCTTAGTTATGAAAAAAGATAAGTTAGATATAAAACTTTAGACTCACAAAGATAAGATAGATAGTATATCTTCTTTAATTTTGACAAATAGACTAGTTATTATAAATAGACTAGTTATTATAACTATAATTATTGCTTGATAAATGTTTTGTTATCTGTAATTTTACTGTGTGAAAGTTAAAACCTTCATTTTAAAAAAAAGAAATGGGTTAACTGAAGATAAAAGAACTAGATAGCAAGAAGCATTCCATGGTCATACAGTTTATAAGTAGTATAAGCATCTGAGTGATTATTTTATAAGTGGGCTGTGGACTGCAGAGGTGGAGAGAAAAACTCCAGCTACATATTACCATGATTGTCATGGACTCACCCTCTGGAACTTTATAAGCCCCAATAAACTTCTTTCTTCTATAAACTGCCTTGGTCATGGTATCTTTTCATAGCAATAGAAAAGTGACTAAGAATCTGAGGAAGACTATTTTTCCTACTCTTAGCATTCCTCAGTTGCCTGTAATTCTTTGTGTACAGTTGAAGCTTTGTGCTCTTTACACAGGTCCACACTAGCATGCCTATTATTGTTCTTGTATGGTTCATGCTTAGGATATCGTGTTGGTGAGATTTTGTGGGTGTGGTTCTGATATTACTAGGAAACACAGTCCAGTCCCTGATCCTTTGGCTATTACAATCTTTTTAACTCCTATTCTACAATGTTCCTTGGGCCTTATGTTTGGGAGTTGTTTTGAAGATGTAACCATTGGGACTGAAACATACAGCTCTGAATTTTGATTGGTTGTAGTTTTCTATAATGGTCTCTGTTACAAAGTTAAGGATGAGATGAGGGCCAAGGACTACATTTGCCTGTGGGTATAAGGACAAATACTTAAAATGTATTTAGGGAATATTTAGCTACCTTTCTTACACATACCAGGACCACCTGCCTAAGTATGCTGATATCCACACTGGGTTGGATCCTACTGCATCAATTAAAAATCAAGACAATCCCTTACAGATATGCTTCTTTCCAGTTAATTCTAGGCTGTGTCAGGTTGATAGCTAATGCCAACTTGGATAATAACCAAAATTTCTCAGTTACAAAATATCAGGAATCATTCTACCCACATGATAATTGAATAGATATTGAAGACAGCAGTCAAAGTGACCTAATACTTTTTGTTTCTTTGATGAAATAGAATAGAATTAAACAGGCCTCAAACTTGTTATGCAACTAAGAATGACCTTATACTTTAGAATATCCTTTTCCATCTCTTGAGTCCTAGGATGATGAGTTCCTGCCATCATTCCTGTTATATGTTGTGCTAAACATAAGGATTAGAACATTCTAGGAAACTTCTCTACCAACTGAACCACATCCCAAGCCCTGACTTTGGTTTTCAACTCAGGATTTTCTACTACTCCAATTTTGCTATGGATATTCCTTGACCCAAACAAACACAATACTATAAAGACATTATTGGAAAACTAAGATGTCATTTTTCTATCATCCCCTTCCAACTTTCTCACTGAGTGAGATCAAAGCAACAACCCCACAAATTTCTATGGTGTGTCAGTTAGGCTATCAACACAGTCAGCTCTAGACAGAAGACAAAGAGTATTTAATGGCCACAAGAAATAATTTTACAAGCCTCTCTTCTCTATAAATCTGACACAATGATTTACAAAGGATTCATTTGCTTCAACCTTTGACTGGCAGAAATTGACTTAAGAATATGAAGCGTAGTAAAATGCTGGTGTCTTAATTTAATACAACCCATCTAAATGGCAGTGAATGCCATTTGACCTTATTATCACATTTTCAGCAATTCTTCTATGATTCCAATGATTTAAAAATATCTTTGAGGCACATAATAAAGTATATATAAAGCATTAGGAAACAAAACTGTTTCAATTGATGAATATGTGTTAGTTGAGAATGGTGACACACACTTCTAATCTCAGCATCTTGTCCAACACTTTTGGTAGTTTGACACAATTGTGAACCAATGTTAAGTAAGTTTGGAAGCACATGGCCAGAAAACATGCCTTTGACTTAATAGACATTTGCAAAGTGACTCTGTAAAATGATAACCCCAATTTCTAGGTCAACAAGTATGTGAAAACTTTTTGTTGTTTTTTGTTTGAAGCATAGTCTTATGCATCCCATACTGGCCTAGCTTTGAACATGGTATGTGACCAAGGATGACTCTGAGATATAACATAAATTGCTAAAAAAAACAAAAACAAAAACAAAAAAACAAAAAAAACAACCAAACAAACAAACAAAAAAAATGGAGCCAGATATTGGAGTAAAAGCTGAAGGATCATAGAAACAGAACAAGCCAGGCATATTCTCACCTCTCTGAACTCCTCAGCCTCAAGAGAGTGAGTTCCTGTTTCCTCAAGCCTTATATACCTGTCTATGCCCAGACATCACTTCCTTGGATTAAAAGCATGTGTGCTTCCCAAGCAAAAGCATGAGATCTCAAGTGCTGGGATTAAAGATATGTGTCACTACTTTCTACTTCTGTTTCTCTCATGTAGCCCTGGGTGACCCTGAACTCACAGAGATCCCAACAGATCTCTACCTCCCATATCATAGAATTAAAGGTGTGTGCCACCACTGCATAACCTATATGTCTAATTTAGTGGCTGGCTCTGTCCTCAAATCCCCAGGCAAGTTTATTAGGGTATACAATATGTCACTACATTTCCCCTTTTTTGGTCTAAAATAATAAAACATTATAACTAATATATGAAAAACTATATATAATAAACACAATAAGTATATGCAATATATACCAAAGAATTACATTAACAATGTTCCATCTATTAACATTTGACTGATTCAGAGAAAATATTCCATTATTTATCCTATTTTGGTGAGTTCAAAATGTTGTACCTAATTCACATTTTATCCTAACTTGTATTACCAACCAAAATATCTTTTGATGTCTTTCAGTCTTACACACTTTACACCTATTCAATGAGTAACAAAGAAAAATATAACTATAGATATCTAATTTTCAACTCCCTAAAAGATCCAAGAAGGAAATAATATTAACTAAGAAAGCAGAAAGTGCAAACAAGCAATTTCCAAAAAATGTGAGAAATGACAGAAACAGCTGGCTGCCTGGACAGTCACCCAAGATTTTTCTGCAATGTTGGGGCATCCATCTTTGGCCTACAGACCTAGCATATCTGACAGACTCATCTGTGAAGCAGGATTTTCTAAAGGTCCTTCCTACCTTCAGCAGTCCTTTCTTTTGTGGACAGTCCTTTCTATTTTGGACAGCATGCTGCAGCAGTCAAGGATTTTTTTTTGCACAGTGGATAACTTGCCACAAAGAAAGTAAACTCCATATGAAGTTTCTTTGATGCCCATCCTCTTCTCTGAAGTAGATTTGTGCTGCCAGGAGCAGACATGTCTCATTGTTGTAAAAAAAGAATAAATGTTATTAAAACATCTTAAATGCTATATTCTGTAGATCTCTGAGAGGTTTAAAGATAACCTGTCTATCCAAAATATATTTATGTTTAACCTTGAAAACATACCTAATATGACTATAAGTTTGACTGTAATGACTATTAACTTGCATTTCTTTATAACCTAATTAGTTGGTAATAATAAATTTCAAGGACCAGCAATTTTCATTACATTGTTAAATGAAGTATATAGGTACAAAAACTTGAACAAGATTAAAAATATATGTACAGCATTTTCTAACAAATCAATCTCAAATTGTATCAATATACATAATTTGTATAAAATATACAAAAATCCAATCCAACGTAAAATAATTAAAACTAGTATTTTCCTTTTAAAAGTAGGTTCAATAGTCTACTTTTTATCTTAACATAGCTATGTCTTCTCTTTTTTCTTTCCAGAGTAGATTCAATAATCTACCATTTATCATTTCTATATCTTTTTTGAGAGTAGATTCAATAATCTACCTTTTATCATATGATATCTATATCATCTTTTTTGCTTTTCAGAGTTGATTCAATAATCTACCTTTTATCTTATGTCTAGTTATCTATATCCTCCTTTTTTATTTTCAGAGTAGATTCAATAATCTACCTTTTATCTTATATCTATATTTTCTTTTTTCCTCTTTCATTTCTTTTCTTTTAAATAAGAAACAATTTAATCTCCTTGTTTAGCTTTTTTCCTGACCATTATAATTTAACAACTTATTATCAACCATCCTAAACACTGGCAATTATCCTTAACCCATAGAATGACCAAAAACCATCCACCTTACCTCTTGGGAATGTAGGCATTGTTTTCTTAAAATTACTGTCTGGGGGCAAAGGCATCTTTAGAGTATCCTGAAAAGAAAAAATTGGGGTTAATTGTTAAGTCCTGGGAGAGGTAGCTGTATCTCTGCATAATAGGTAAGTGCAGGGCTTGTCTCAAGTCCTTGCTTGGATCATCTCAGCTAGCTATCTTGAAATCATTCTGAGCAGTTCACAATCCAAAGCCAATCTTTGGGTGGTGTTTATCAGCTTGGTGGTATTATCATTGTACTGATAGAATTGTCATTGTGGGGTTCCATCATCTTTTTGGAGACTTCAAAGATTGCATTAGGTCAGACTATTCCTCTTCTTGGTAAATTTTTTCCACATAGTTCTCTCTTCTGTGGATGCTTATTTGTTCAAAGGTCTTTAAATTCTTCAAGATGGTTGTTTTAATTTTCCTAAAAGACAAAAACAAAACCCTTCCCCAAATTTGGGGAGTTTCCAAATTTAACCTTTATCAATTTTGATTTATGGTTTTTTTTTCCTGAAATTTTTTTTAATTGTTCTATCATCCAGAGAAGTATCGTTTTTTAGAATAAGAATTAGATTCTTTAATTTGTCTGGGAAGGGGTTTCTTCCGTGATGGCAGGAAAGGACTGAACAAAAATTGTCATGCAGTCCTACAAGAGGCCCCTCAAGGAGTTTCCTGATGGCAAAGGCAAAGGATTATCTTGTCTGTCCTTTGTTTATCTGCACTTGTTAGTCTAATGTTTACCTTTATCATATCTTCTGCATAATCCAGATGGGCATGGCATTCTGTTGGTGTTATTCCTTGAAAAGACATTGTTTCTAGGAATGCCCCATTTACAGTCTCATTTTAGGTGAACTTGTTAACCACATTTGAAACATCTGACATTAGTATTTTTCTTCAAACCTCTGTAAATCACCTCTCCTATCCATGTATCATCATGGTCATGAAATTCAATATTAATTGTATCTGGGATCCATTCCTCCAAGGGTGTTGATCTTGCCCTTAATGGCTTAATTACCCTTCTGCAGAATGCATTTGCATTTTCAAGAGCCAGAGCTTTAATTATTATCTGTCTAGCTTCTGAATTTGGCATCATTCTATGTAATGCTGAAGACAGCCTTTGTAAGAAATCAGTGAAAGTTTCTTTTGGGCCCTTTATAACTTTTGTAAATGATTCAATTCTATTTCCAACCTCTTCAATTCTGTTCCAAGCATTCAAGCCTGCCATTTGGCATAAAATTAGGGTGTGGTCATCATATAAAGATTGTCTTTGTGTATCAGCATAATCACCTTTTCCAAGAAGTTGATCTTGAGAAATTTCCATACCTCTAGCCCTACATTGTTGTTCAATTGTCATCTTTCCACCAGATCCACCATTGTAACTGTGGACCAGCTTCTGTGACAGCTGTAACCAACTATTTCCAGTCTTGAAGGATAATTCTATTACAAGTTGACCATGAGTATAACATTTGCTTCATGAATGGAGAATGCATATCATATGAGATTATAGCTTCTTTGAATCTCCTCAAATCCAACATTTGCACAGGAGTCCAATCAGCTAATACATAGCCTTGAGTATTTGGCAGTATGGTTACTGGTTATATTAAGGTTGGCTGTTTGAAAGCTTTAGGCTGTTTGTCTGTAACCGTATAATGCAATGCTGAGATTGGTTTGCATTTAAATTTTTCTGTCTGGGTCTGATTTTCTCTATGATTTGTTTAACAAGTTTTTCTAAATTTTTTTTTATCTTGGTACTCATTTTAACCAATTTTTTTAAGGATAAAATAGAAATTATCAAACAAACACTATTTATAATTGACATTACATCTATCCCACTGACATTAATTATCCTCTCATGAGTTGCTCAATTTTCAGACCATCTAATATGTTTTCAAACAGAGACCGACATCCTCCATTGTAAAAATGTTTCCCAGCTTTTGTTTGTTTTTGAGATAGGGACTTGCTGTGTATGTATAGGAAGACCCAAGCTCAATCTTCATTCTTCTGCCTCCTGATTGCTAGGATTATAGGTATGTGCTCCCATGCCATGCTTCTTACTATATAGTCTTTAAAATACAGATATTAAATTTTTTAAATACTGTTTGTCTCATTATAAAACTGATTTACTATTAAGTAATATCTATTGTATCTTCTTGCTTATGCTTCTCCAATGTGTGATATATCTGTTTATATACATTTATGAATATATATACATGAACAAAGAAATATTTTTGGATTATATATTTTTAAACATGATGCAGTAAAGTCAGAAATCAGCAACAAACACTCTCTGCATATGTATAAGTTAAAATAAATACTTATATTTAACTGATAGATCAAAACAGAATTATAAGACTATATATGTGTTCATATATATATAACACCATATTTCAAGATTCATGGTACATAAGTAAGGTTTGGGGAGAAACAAATTTATGATTCCATGTTTCTCGGATTATAAAAAGAAGAAACTTAAAAATTAAAGATCAAGACACTCTAGTTATGATTTGAAAATCAACCTAAAGAAGTGAGAAAGAACTAATAGAGGGAAGAAGTAGAATTCAAAAATATGTGAGGGGAAAAGTTAACACAACGAAATTTCATTATTTGATAAGGCTATATTTTACACACTCATACATACATACATACATACATACATATACTTTTTAATGAGCTTGTTTTTTTCAGGAGACATTTCTCTTTTGTGATTCCAAAATGTCAATACATATTCTTGCTGTACTTTTGTGGTGTTAATAATAGCTTAGAGTGTCAAGGCAAGCAATGTTCCATTGATATATATTCTGTAGCCTAATTTTTCTCTCTTTTCACACTTTAAAAAAATGAACTTAAAAAATATTCTAGACTTGATGAGCAATGGTGACACATGCCTTTAATCCCAGTACTCAGGAGGCAGAGGCATGTCGATTTTGGATTTATTTATTTATTTATTTTTGGATGTTGGATTTTGAGGCCAGCCTGGTCTACATAGTGAATTCCAGGACAGCCATAGCTACATAGAGAAACCCCGTCTTAATAAAATAAAATTCTAGGCTTATAAGCCATTCAAAATAGGCAGGAAGTGCACTTAGTCTACAGTCAAATGTTTACCAATCTTCAGTTTGAATCATTTTCTAACATATAGGATATAATGTTTATATTTTCTATTATTAATAAAATAGAGGTTGGGTGGTGGTGGCGCACACCTTTAATCCCAGCATTTGGGAGGAAGAGGCAGGTGGATCTCTGTGAATTCAAGGCCAGCCTGGGCTACAGAGTGAGTTCCAGGAAAGGTGCAAAACTACACAGAGAAACCCTGTCTCGAAAAATAAAAATAAAAATAAAAATAAAATGGAGCAGAATTAATATTTTTAATTTTAAATAAATATTTATGCTTCTATAGAAATTTTCTCAGCAAACTCACAAAGAGAAGGTAAATCAGAGGACAAATAATACATGGAATCACAATTTTCTATATATTACTTTAATAAAATAATTAAGTCAGCACTGATCTGGGAGGACAGAATTTAATAATAGCATTTATATAGTTGGGATTAGAAATGATTAAGTGACTTGATTGCAGTCTAATCTTCAGAAAGTGGCATGCAAAGCCCTAGTCATTCATTAAAATCCAACCGTGAGCTGGAAGGTAGCTCTGTGAATAAAGCACTCAGATCCACACAAGTATAGGATCTGAGTTCAGATCCCTAGAACCAACAAAAAGTCAGGTGTAAGTATCATGTATTTGCAATCCCAGCAGTCTATGGCAAGTGAGGTGGAGACAAGAGAATCCCCCAAAGTTCCCAGACCAACTAACATATGATGAAGAGACCCTGTCTCACAAAAGGGGGATAATTTTGGACTGATACCCATAGTTATCCTCAGACCTTCCCATGGGTGCCATGGTATAGTACATGCATACCTACATTCATATACACGAGACTACATATATATATATACTTCATATACATACAACATACACATTCCCACATGATTTTTTAAAAATCCAGATCAACTTGGCCACTTCCTCACACAAGCCTCCTCTGAACTGTCCAACTTAAATGTATCTGTCACCTGGACTCATTTTATCATTGACACATATGCCATAGTATGCTGCAAACTGGTTTTCTCTCTCATTTGAAATTTCTACATGTGCCTTCTTAATTCTCGTATCTGGAACAATCCAGATCACTCATTTGCTGATTAATAAAATTCACATATTTTCAGGATATAAACACAACCAACCATTTAAAAATGGGCCAGCTTCTTATCATCTAACTAATTAATGCAAGACAAATAACATGATATATAAATCTTTTATATATGCATCTGAAGGCCAAGATCTTTAGAATTCAAGTACTTCAATAAAAGCATAAAAATTATGTGATTGTGAATCTGGATTACTCATTATAAAAGCATCTAACCAATGTTAAATTCATTTTATTTTTAATTTTGGAGATAGTTTTATGTAATGGAGACTGGCCTTAAACTATCTATTTAGCTGTTGATGAATTTGAACTCCTGATCCTCTTGCCTACACCTTCCAAGGGCTAGAATTACAGATGTGAACCACCACTCGGACCACTCCTAAAGTAATTCATTTTTTTAACCTTTAAAAAATTGTATATGTTTGGGTGTTTTGCCTGTGTGGTATGTGCATGCCTAGTGCCCACAGAGGCCAGAAGAGGGTGTCAGATCCCCTGAACTAGAGCCACAGACATTGGTGAGCTCCATATGGGTGCTTGGACTCAAACATGTGTTCTCTAGAAGAGCAACTAGTGTTTGTAACCACTGGGCCATCTCTCCAGCCCCCACTAAATTAATTTTAAAAGGAAGATTTAAGAGCTAGGCTGATATGTGCTTCAGTGGTAGAGTATTTAACTTAGCATGCATGAGGCCCTGGGTTTGATCTCCAGTACTCACACAAAAAGAAAATAAAATATCCCAAGTGGGCCTTTTCCAATAAGCCCAAACAAGGTTTGATCATTCATTAAAAAAAAAAAAAACCCTAACTCAAATAGCTAAATTTCATAAAAGGGAAGCAGCGATTCATTTTTTCTTGTCAGTTTTACATAAAAAGCTTTTCTCATGAAGAACAAACTATATTGAATTATCATAAAATGATATCTTCTCTTTTAAAAAACTGTCTAAGAAAATGAAAGGGAGAAAACATTTACTTTATTTCTTGGGAACTACAGCAATTTTTTAGAAAAGCTACAGAATAACATAGAGAGGCATGTTTTTTTTGCTAATTATGAGTGTGGTAGGTGTATTTCTCCATTACTAGTCATTAGTGGCTTCTCCAAGATGAGATAGAACATTTTAATACTAAATGTCAAGAAAAAATGATGGTGTTGGGTAAAATATAACCTTATAAATGAAATAGATATGGGTTGTGAAGATGAATGCTAAGTTTTTGCTTTTTTAAATTAGAGTGCAGATCAAAGAACACAACTTAGCCAGTGTAAAAAGTGCAAGCCACTCACAGCCCAGTATATGGGGATACCTAGATTAAAATATATTTGCGATGTCCTCAGGGTCTGAATTTTTTAATATAAGCAGATTCTGATTATGCACTACCATAAAGTATTTCATGTGTGATGTCTGTCACTTGTGTGTGCCAGAGAGAGAGAGAGAGAGAGAGAGAGAGAGAGAGAGAGAGAGAGAGAGAGAGAGAGACTGAGACAGAGAGAATGAAAATGAAAATGTAACTTTTGGCAAACTCCTCTCAAATGTACAACAAGCACATATAAATCTAGATGAACTGCTCACAAACAACCATGTCAAAGCTCTAGAAAGAGAACAAATGCAAGCAAATAGACCAGAGCTTGAAAAGCTACAAGAACTTCTGGCAAAATCCCACTTGTCCATGGCCTACCTACTTATGTGGAGCTGCACAACCCAGTGCTAACTTCAATGAGTGGTGACATTTTTGAGTGTGACAGTGAGGACATTCCCAGAGAGTCTTGACTGGGGAGGGAAGACTCACGTGGGAAGGTGGGGAGCAGTGTGTTGTGGACTGGGGTCCTGAGTGGCCAAATTAGAAAGAGGAAAGCTGAGCACCAGGGGTTCACTGCTCTTTGCTCCCTGACTGAGAGTGCAATGTAACCTGCTGCTTCCAATTCCTACTGCCTTCCCTGCCATGGTGGACATATTCCCCCTTAAACCTTGGGCCAGAATAAACCCTTCCTTCCTTAAATTGCTTTCCTTGGGTGTTTTGTCACAGCAACAGGAATACATAATTAATACACTGCCCAAAAGGGTGGACTTGATAGAGAAACCATGTCCAGTAGTACTGTGAGGAGAAGTGGCAAATTCAGTAGGAAGCATACTTTGGCTCCACAGCCCTGCTTGCTTGAGCTTCTAGGGCCAGTAGGAAGCCATGCAAAATAAGTGGGTAGTACTGGAATTGAGATCTCCTGAACCTGGAGCTCAGTATTTAGTTAAACTAGTTGGCCAGAAAGCCTTAAGGAAACTTGCATCTCTCCCTTCCAGGGTTGGACTTATCCAGTGCTTTTGTACAGGTGCAGCAGTTTTGACTTGGGTCCTCACACTTGCCTGGCAGGCATTCTACCCACTGAGCCATCTCCACAGACCTTGCTGTGTGTCTTAGTTATAGTGATGGGTTACACAGCTGTATAAAGTCATTGAGTAGCACCAAAACTACCTAAACAAATGAGCAAGTAAGTACAAATAGGAAAAGAAATTTACAATTATAATGCTCATGAAAAAACACAGGCAGAGAAGTAGGTTCTCTCGTGGTAAAAATGTAGCTAATATAAAAATTACATACATATGGCTGAGCTGAGATCATTGGAAAGTTACCTGAAAATTCCATGAGTGAGTGCCTTGTCTGTGTGAGATGAAGGTATGTATATTTTAAGTAGAGTTTCAGTGGTCAGTAGAGGGTCATAATCTCATAGCTGCTCACTAAATATTTATATAACCTTATGGAAAGAAAAATGGATTCTAACTAAGGTACTTAGTCAAGCTCAGATCTTCTTCAGTGGAATAATAACTGATGATGTTTGAAAACAGAGAATCCTATTAGTTAATGTGATGCTCCGTATTGCTCTGTCAATGGTTACTGGGTGATTGCCAGAGACTCTTATACACAACAGTACTGCAAAATCAGTAAACAAATAAAAATCCTTTGAAAGGATGAGATATAAAGGAGAAGATGTCTTTCAAAGATGAAAACAGATCAAAACCAAGAAACTTTACCCAAATGTTAAAATTCTTTATAAGTAAAGAGTTGATCTCTGAGGTTAGATAGTACCTGTGCTGAACCAAGGTCTGTAATGAACTCCTTTCACTTCCCGCAGGCAGAATGTCTTATTTTGGTGGCATTTTGAAACAATGAAGCAAACTCAAAGGATTCCTGCACATTTGTCTCTACTCAGCTCTAGATTGTAATCAAGATAACATTCGAATAATTTATTATTACTTTTTAAATTAAAATTTTTTTTAATTTATTCTTTGTGTCTCTCACATCATCTGTCTGGATCCCATTTATTTCCCTGTCCCTTCATACATGCCCTCTGCCCTTGCTACCTCCCCCCAAAAAAATTAAATTTAAGAGAAAAGAAGGAAAAAAATTTCATCATGGAAGCATTATTTCTTTTTCTTTTTTAAAGGCCAAAATGTTCTCAATTGTTTGCAAAGTTGTTGCTCTTCTTTACCCTTTTTCAACTTTTCATTTTGCAAATTTTCCTATTAATATCCTTCAGGTGAGGTGTGGGGACGACTAGGACGTTTGGAGAGAGGGAACTATAGTTGGGATGTATTGTATGACATGAGAAAAAATTTTCCATTACAACCATTTCCTTTCTCTGATTCAGATGGAATCACAGTATTTACTCATCTGGGCTCTTCAGATTCTGTTCATTTTGGTGTAGGTCCCCTGGTAGCTTTCTATGTATTTCACATCCTGTTTATTAATGATGTCATTAACTTTGTTGTAGAAGGTCCCTTGGCCTGGGTTTAATCTGATTTTGTTTTGAGGCAGGATCCCATAAAACCTAGGCTATTCTCTAATGTGCTATGTATTGAGGATGACTTTGAACTCCTGATATTCCCACTACCACCTTACAGGTGCTGGGTTTATAGCTGATATTTCTTAAGATCATGTTTTAGTGTTCAGGAAGGTATCCCACAGACACGACACTGTATTCTTCAAGGTACATTACACCAGAATGCCATGCGTTCTGTTACCAGAATGTATAACTAGTAACCATTTTGACTTTTGGAAGTTTAAAAATTTTTATCTGTATGGGTGTTTTGCCTGCATGTATGTCTGTAAACCATGTTTAAATGGCTGTTACTGGTGAAGACCAAAAGAATGTGTAGAATTCCCCTGCATTTGAAGTTACACAGTTGTGGGCTGCCTTGTAGGTGTTGAGAGTTGAACCTGGATCTTTGACTTGAATATGGATGTGCTCTAAGTTATGAGCTATCTCTTCAGCCCCTTGTCAGATTTTTTTATGGCAAAAAGAATTTTGACTTATTTCTTTAGAGACAGACTCTCATATATCCCAGACTGGTCTCAAACTTACCATACTGCTGAGGGTGATGCCCACTCCAATTTCTATCTCTTGAGTATTGGGATTATTTGCATGCACCACCATGCCCAATTTATGTGGTACAGGAGATCCCAACCAGAGCTTTCTGAAACATTTAACAACTGAGCTAAATCCTCAGCTTCTAAAGGAGAATTATCACTCTTTATAATTAATAAATAGCCAATGGAAATATTTTGATACATTTCAATTTTGTTCTGCTATACACATCTAATATTATAACATTATCACACTGTAAAATATAGTATCCTTGAAAATGAACACATTTAATCATTAATACTTCACTATAAGTAATTTAGAAACAGAAGGATATATGTATTTATTATATAGGCTTTCATAGAGTTGTATGATAGCTTTTTTTAAAATACAGGGCCATGCTGGATATCCCTAGCTGGCCTAGAATTCACTATTTAGGCCACATTGGCTTTAAAATCCCACAGATATGTGTGCCTCTGCCTCATGAGTGCCGGGATCAAAGATGTATGCCACCATGCCCAGCCCAAATACCAACCATGCTTAAGGCATAGCTTTGAGTGGAAGTCAATAGAAGGGCTCTTCATAAAATGCTCCCTTTTTTTCTGTGCCAACATGAGGCTTTGTGCTCAGGAGTGGTGTTGAGTCATTTCTTGTGTTTAAAATTCAAGAGCAGTGTTATTCATTCTAGAGGAAACCAAATACTTTGCCAACAAATGCCCCATCTCACCAAATATTGAGATACCCAAGAGGCAGACTAGATCAATAAATAAATGTCTAGCTTCTGGCCCGATCTCCAATGATTTAGTTCCATTTATAAAGCATTAACCTTGAAATACAGCCTGAGATCAAGTTGAACACACTTTATTATGGTACAAAGTGGAAGTGCACAGGAAACCTTATTTGCTCAGGGTTAGCACTTTATGACAGAGGGATCCCTCGAGTTTCAGACAACCAGTGATTTTAGCTTAACTTTATCATTTAAACTGGCCTTTCTGAAAATCCCTTTATTCATCTTTAAGTCAAGGCTCAGAGAACAAACTCTGTGGGGTTGTAGGAGTAACAAATCATATTATACATGAAAGGGTTCTGGAAACCATAAAGCACTTACAAATGTCAGCCAAAGGTGGGGAAGAGCCTTTCCTCACACAATTGTGCTGGTATTGCCTACATGGAGGACTACTAAGCTTAGATCTGATTGCAAATAAAAATCCATTTATTAAAGAAGTATCAGCACTTTGGGTGTTTGAAAATGGAGTTTGTGAGTTGTATGAATGAAGAGAACAGATTTTTAATTGTGCCAAGAATCAGATAGAGTACTCCTTCCTATTCAGACTTCACAGAGCAAAGTATCACTTGAAAAGAGAAGCTGCCAACTTGTATGTCAGGCCACTACAACCTTCCCCAATGGGGTTAGAGTTGCTTGCACACAAACATTTGTTTCTCTGATTAGCTCCATATAAGTGTATACACCATCATTCAGGCAAAGAAACCAATCCATTTAACTAAGTGTGACACCCACCAAATAAGGCCTTGGTGCAGCTCTTAATGAGTTCTCCAAATCAAATTCATTAACGATGAGATGACAGAGAGGGTGACTGAATGTGCTTTCCTGGTGAAAGAACTAACTGCACTAGAGACAAATTGTCTGTCTGTATTTTTAGGCCTATGAGACTCTCAAGATCTGAAATAAGTTATGGGAAACCCAGAGACTTCCCCTGGAAGCTATATAACAAGAGTTGTGGACCAGATGAAAATCCTTTCAGCTATGTCGACTGACTCCCAGCAGAAGAAAGCTACAGGAAGCAAGAGCGAGATGGATTGGAACTTAGAAGGATGGATCAGCAGGAAGAAGGCTGCCCAAACTGGCAGGTCAGGTGATTATGGCAAAAGATCAGCAACTGGAGTCTGAGAAGAGGAAGTTCAGTGACATCTGCATGTTATCTTGGCTTTTATCCAGCTTCCTCTCCATCCTGACAACTGTAGTCCTCAATCAAAAATTGCATTCCTTTGCATCAGAGCTGCCATCCCACTTGGACCAATTCTTTGCCCCTCTGCAGCACAATCTTGGTAATGTTTTGGCAATGGTTGCTCAGGATGGTGAAATCACAGCTCATTTCTTTCCTTCTCTCCCACTCACTCTCCTAAATCCTCTCAGGTGAACTCTGCAGTCTCTTCATTTTATAGAGAGTATGGTGGGATGATCAGAGCTCTCATCTTCTCTCCCCACAAAGCTATTTCTGAAAGTCTTCATCCTCACCCTTGATGTAAAATACCATCTGTATACCTGGTGCTCCAAGAGCTGTTTTTCCTTGCTCATTACACTTTCAGCTTATTTACTCTCAGCAGTACTCTGGAGTTGAACCCAGGTTATTGGACATGCTAGGAAAGCACTTGATCAGTGAGTGACATCCTCAGCCCCACTACATTTATATTGCTTCCCAAATGGATTGGATTGTTTGACATAGCCAACCTTAATGGGATCTTAGGATTCTTTTAAGAAATAATTACCCTCTTTTAAAAAGTATTTGTTTTTATGAATATATGTGCACTATAACCTGGTGCCTATAGAGGCTGGAAGATGTTGCCAGATCACCTTGACCTGCTTCCACATTGATACTGGAAATCAAACTTGTGTCCTCTGTAAGAACAGCTAGTGCTCTTAACCACACATTACCTTCTTTTTGACTCCAGTAATACCTCTTTTCCAATTTCTACAACAGTATTTCAAACTTGCCTTAAATGCTTCACAATTCTTACATGAAACCCACATTTCTAGGTAACTTTGTCTTTAGCTTCTTACAGGATAAGTTCTCATTCCCTTGTCTACTTACCACTAAGAAAGTCATAAACTTACAACTTCCACCATACTTTCAATGATACCTCTTGGTCTTGTTTCTAAAGCTAGTTTCATTCATTTGGGCTTTGGGGCTCCTCTTCTTTAGCCTGCATTTCCAAACTTTCCATTCTCAGTTGGTGCCAGCTTTCAGCATTCAAACATGTTTTATTTCTCAATACTTATTGAAATATTCCAGGGGATTATGATGGTAAAAACCTATCATGCTAGTGCTTAGGAGGCTCCCATAACAATGAATGTGAGTTTGAAGCCAGCCTGAACTGCTGCTGTGGGATGTCATTCTGTATGCTGTGAATATGTGTTGATTCTGGTTGGTTGATAAATAAGACACTGATTGGCCAGTAGCCAGGCAGGAAGCATAGGTGGGACAAGAAGATTAGGAGAATTCTGGAAAGAGGAAGAGCTGAGCCAGGAGTCGCCAGCCAGACACAGAGGAAGCAAGATGACAAAGCAAACTAAGAAAATGTACCAAGTCACATGGCTAAAAATAGATAAGAATTATGGATTAATTTAAGTTCAAGAGCTAGTCAGTAATATGTGTGAGCAAATGGCCAAGCAGTTATAATTAATATTAAGCCTCTGCATGATTATTTTATAAAAAACTCCAGGACTGTGGGTGAGAGACAGGAAAACTTCTGACTACACTGAACCACATACTGAAACTCTAGCTCCAAAAAGGAAATCTAACAAAAATTCTCTCTTGTACTGTGACCCCTGAACCAGTGTATTTTCTGTTATTAAAACTAAATTTGGCCAGATATGGTGATACATGCCTTCAGTCCCAGCACTTGGGATTGCTCTGTGAGTTCAAGGTCAGCATGGTCTATGTGAGTTCCAGGACAACTAGAGCTAAATAGTGAGACCCTGTCTCAAAAGAAAGATTTTTAAAAAGTGTGTTGGGTTGGCTAGATTGCTAGGGAAGGCTGTTCCTTTCACTTGTGCTTGGGCAGACTGAAGGGTGTGGTACCAACAACAGCTCAGCCCCAGTGAGTACCTCATGCTGAATGAAAGAAGCATAGGAGAAGGACCATATAGCAAATCAGAAAGACAGAGAAGTGGCTGGTGTCCCAGTCCTTTGTGCAGGCACCCAGTTGAACTAATTAACTCTAATAAGTCCTCACATCTCATAGTTCCATAACCCACTGCTGTGGATATTGCTCTGTATAAATAAAATGCTGTTTGGCCAGTGGCCAGGCAGGAAGTATAGGCGGGACAAGAGAGAAGAGAATTCTGGGAGGTGGAAGGCTGGGGCGGGGAGACAACGCCAGCAGCTGCCATGACAAGAAAGATGTAAGGTACTGGTAAGCCACAAGCCATGTGGCAAAGTATAGATTAATAGAAATGGGCTAAATATAAGAGTAAGAGCTAGACAATGATAGGCCTGAGCTAATGGCCAAGCAGTTTAAATAATATAAATGTCTATATGTTTATTTTATAAATGGGGTTTAGTGGGACCTGGAGAAAGGCTCTCCAACTACAACCCACTATTGCTATTTTGAGAATGAACCCTTCAGTATATGAACTTCTGGAGAAAAAGTAATGTACAAACTCTACAAGTTGTTCTCTCTAGGTTTTGTTTCTGTTGTTTTCTCTTTAAGGTCAAATGGGCCACTGAAAGTATTGTCTCTGTTAGCATGAATGAAAACCTTATTACTAAGTTACTGAGTGTGGTGATACTTTATTTGTACTGAAATGTGATTTTATTTGTATATTAATAAAGTTGCTTTGGGGTCAGAGCAAGCCATAGCAGAAGCTGGGCAGTGGTAGTGCATGCCTTTAATCCCAGCACTTGGGAAGCAGAGCTAGGTGGATCTCTGTGTGTTCAAGGTTACAGCCAGCATGGAGACACATGTCTTTAATCTCGATACCAACCATAGAAGACCTGGAGGTCTGTACAGACAGGCAGTGATGAGGTCATGTGGTTGGGTTTACAACCAATGAGAAGGCAGAACAGAAAGCCTATAAAAAAGAAAAAAACACACAGAAGTAGGTCTCTTGCAGAGAGGAAAGTCAAAGCAGCACTGAAGGGTAAGGTTTTCAGCTCTCAGCTATTTCTCTGACCCCTTGGCTTTTAACTCTGCAATTGGCTCTGTGTTTCTTATCTAACAAGATGGTTACATCTACAATTGAGTATATCCAGTTAGACATTAATTATTGTCAACGACTCCCACCTTTAAAACATAGTCTTGAAAATGCATTATGCAATATTCTAGTACATGTGCAGGGATGCCTTCTTCTCTTTGGAAGTTCCTCTTGTCTACTCATCTTTAAAAAGCTAGAGCTTTTTCTCTCAGTTAGTTCTCATTAGGATCACAATATCTATGGCTTTAGCTGCTGTATGATGTTAACCCCTAAATATATGTGTCATTTAAAGTATTTAGTCATATTTCAGATTCTTTCCTGCATACTGAGTTATGCCATTGGAATCCCTGAGAATGCATATTAAACTAAGAATATTTAGTTTGTATATTATTTTATTCCCATCACACTTCTCTTGTCTTAGTGAATGACATAAAACAAAACTCAAAATTAACTTCGGAATTCTACTATACATTTATCAAACACTTCCAACATAATGTCAAATTTCCCTGGATTCCATTCCCTAATTTTAGCTGAATATGTGTTTGTTATCCCTCCCAAATGCCCTAATACCATAATTATACTCCAGAATATAGGTATTCCTTGTCCTAAGGAAGCTAGCTACCTCTTAATAAATTCCTGAGTCCAGGTTGGCTCCATTTCAGTCTTCTCTATACCCTGAAAGCAAAGAGGGCTAAAACACATCTCTGAGTATGTAGCTATCTTTCCCATAACAATAAAATAATAGCCTATTGTTCTTAAGGGTCCAAATTCCAACCCAGCTTGGATATGGACAAGGCTTCTGGCCATATGTGAAGGCATATCTCTTCTTCAACCATCCTCCCTTTATTTCCTTGCACATCCCACTGTTCATTCTACTCATATAGGCTTTCATTCCTCAAAAGTGTTGTGCCTTTGATCATCACTTAAACCATATCTTTTACTACCCTGGATATAACTATCTTCGCCTTTTACTAGTGTTGTGCTTTGGAGGAAAAATGCCCTCTCATAGGTCCATGAGTTTGAATACTTTTTCCCCAGGTGTTGGCACTGTTTGCAGAGGTCATAGAACTTTTAAGATATATCTAGCCTTGCTGGAGGAAGTACACCAGTGGGGGCAGGCTTTGAGGGTTTATACTCTCACTCCTCTTCCTGTTCTCTTGTTCTGCTTCCTGTATGTGTTTGAGATGTGATCTCTTAGCTTCCTGCTACTTTGTTGCCATGCTTTCCTGCCAGATGGACACTTCTTCCTCTGGAACTCTAAGCCAAAATCAACTCTTTTCTTCTGTAAGGTACTTTTGGGTACTAGAGAAAGTACTAATAGGACTAGTCACCCTTTCAGACCTTAGTTTGGCTACTATGTTCTACATGACAATGTTCCTGAACTGCTAGGCTGTATCAGTACACCTTCTTTGAGGACACAGTCACTTTGAGGATTTTTCACCTGGGGAGCACATGCATACACACACACACACACACACACACACACACACACACACACACACACGGTCTCAGGTAAAAATCTCAATGTGATTAGAAAGACTATGTCAATCTTTTTCTCAAAAGATTTCTGAGAAATCACTGCTATTTCCAACATCCCAAAGATAAATGTAATGCAAAAGTATGAGAATGTACACTAATAGAAAATCTCACAATATATACATAAGAAATCTATGTCACTTATATTAAGTATGATTAAACTCTTCTGACTGCCTATAAGAAAGTCATATCTGACAGAATAGTCACTGTAAAAAGAAAATCATAACCAAAGGAAATAAAGATATACAACTTGGAGCTATGTGTTTAAATGCTCAAAAATGATAACTTCCAAATGGTACCCCAAATTTCTTGTCTGCTTCAAGCAAAAGAGGAAAAAATCTATTATTATGAATGTTACTAAATATGTACTAAAAATTTCCAGCTAAGTATATACTGTTTCACCAGGGAGGAAATGATGGTTAACTATCTCACAAGGCTGTGCATGTTTTAATTATGACACATAGTGCTGCCTGTGACAAAAGGAAAAGGAAAACACTGTGCTGTGACTTTGTAGCTCTCTCTAGAAGCAATGAACAGGCACCATGGATGAATCATACACCATATACAGGTTCGGTCTCATCCAGTCACAGAACTGAAATGTCCAGAACAGGGTTTTACAACTGTGGCATTATGATATTTGGGGCCAGATGATTCTGTTGTGTTCATTATAGGATACGTTACAGTTCACTCGTCCCTGTTTACCAGATACCCATAGCACTGCCTCTCCTTCCCCAAGTTGCAAAAACAGAAAATGCCTGTAAAAACTTCTAAATGTCCCCTAATGGGCAATTTCACTCCTGGTTGTAAACCATTGACCTCTCAAATGATAAAAAACAAACAAACCAAGCTTCTCAGCTCTTATGCTCCCAACATTCCATCACTCTGATTATTTCCAGCTTCCACTGGAAGAAGAAAAGGAAAGGAGAAAAAAAAAGAAGCCCAGTCACAGATATCATCTCCTTCAACCCTCTGTGCTAACTTTCCTCTAACTCTCCAAATTTCTTTTCATCCTTCCCAGATCCCTGACAGATTTCACTTTATGAACAACTTTTATTAGTAATGATAATTGAATCTAAGTCTGTGTACATGTTAGGCAGGGATTACAGCACCAAGCTACATCTCCAGCAGTTTCCACATTTTCATTTTCTTGTGCCTGTTGTTCTCCTGCTTCAGCCTCCAAGAAGCTTGGATTATGGACATACACCACCAAACCCAGCCTTCTACAAGGCAAACCTTTGTTCCCAGCAGCACTCATCATACACCACCAATGATACATATCTATTTTCTACAATATCTACCAATACCAGGCATGGTGGTACATGCCTTTAATCCTAGCAGATCCCTGTGAGTTCTCAGCAAGCTTAGTCTACATAGTGAGGTGGCAGCCAGTCAGAGATACATAGTGAGACCTTGTTTGTATTGTCACTCTTCTGTCTATGTCCTCTCTCATCAGTTACAATAAACAATGGCACTTTTACCTCATCCTATCTCCTCCTAGAGAAATAGCACTGAATATTAATCCAGCTTATCAAAGAATACCACATGATAGCATTGTTTAAGTGTTTTCCTTATATGTCAGGAACTGTAGGTAGGTGTGGTAGGTGTCTCACAAACATCAATAGTCCTCCCCAAATCCATTCATACAAGCATTATTGACATATTGAAAATGCTGTTCTTAGACTGCAGGTAATAGGGGACATACTGTAGAAGAGGGAATGTCTTTTATCAAAGCATAGCTTTTATTCTTTGAGCTTGTACTTTATTTCAACTAACATCCTTTCGTCTTTATCTGTAATAAGCTAATGGCTATATCTAACTTGCTTTTTGGTTTCACTTTTCCCCTCCCTATTGGGGGCATTAATGGGCAGTTCCTTCTCTAATAATGTTCATACACATTTGTCTTAGAATGGCACAGATTCTTGTAATAATGGAATTGTTTGATGCTTGTGATCCATTACCATCCCCAGATTTGTTATAAAGGATATAAAGGTGTAGTGGATAGCCATCCCAGCATTGGCCTGGAAGTTCCAACCCCCATTGAGGCTTCGGTAATGGTCACGCCCACAAGGCAGGGCGGAGGAGGAAGCGGAAGACCAAGGATTGGGAAGAGGTCTCTCTCTTGGTTCCCGGACTCTGGACGCTGGAGGTAGACCGAGCAGAGTTCTCCAGAGAACACCGCCTGACTGCGCCATCCCTTTCCCAGACCCTGCAACCTACCCCTTCATTTGTAAGTTACCCCACAAAATAAACCTCCCTTTTAACTACGTGGAGTGGCCTTAATAATTTCACCAATATAAAGGTTTTGTCTATCTACTGTAACAACTCTACTGAACTTCCAGACATTTCAGTTTAACATGAAATAAAGTCTGTTTTGACATTGTTCTCAGTGTAGGGATTTGAACCCATGGTCTCATTCATGCTATCAAACACTCTACCACTGATTTATAATCCCAGCTCAAGACCCTCTTTGACTAGCTCATGATGAAACATTTCACACTGATGGCCAATACCAAGGGCTCTTGGAACAATTAGATGAGAGCCCCCTGAGTATCCACAAGTCTACCCAGGTAAGGTGTCATATGGAAGTTCACTCTACCATCTTGACTGTGGATGTGCTTGCTTACCATTATTTTGAGGATGTTGTACTGATGAGCTGGAAGAGAAGTGGCCACAAACAAACTCTTTTTCTCTGAAAGGTAAGTTTCTGAAATGATCTAGAAGGCAGAGAAATTTTCTCCAAGGATTCCAATGTGCCATATGGAGTCTGAAAGGTTTCTTACAATTCTATAAGCAAGACTGGTTTGTGTCTTTAACATGGTAGATTAAACAGAAAGACAGATTCACTTGTTGGGAGGGAGATACCTGCTACAATTCTCATTTGTCAGATGATAAATGTGAGAGTCAGAGAGGTTATGACCAGAATTAACATAGAGAATATGGTAAGCTGAATTCTAAGGTCTGCACAATTTCTAGATCCAGATTACATGCCCTCATCTGCATAGACATGATCTGTAAATATGATGGTATAGACACTCTTATGACTAGGTTATATTATATGGCAAGTATTAAGTGATTTTGCAATTAAAATTCATCAAAAGGCGATATCCTGGGTAGAACTGATGCAAAGAGATGAATGTTTTAAAGGGGTCCTACACACAAAAAAGAAACAACAAAAAGGATTATATGTTTCATAGAAATTAACTTAAAATACATCACAGACTTACATGTTAAAACATATAACTGTTAAACTCCTCAATGACAACAGGGGAAAAATTGAGAGAATTTGAGGTTTGACTCAATCTGTGAAAGAATTGATGGGTTGGACTTCATTAAAATTAAAAATAACTCTTCTGTTAAAGAACACTGTCAAAAATAGGAAGGCAAGCCCCTAATTGGCAGAAATTTTTTTACAAATAACATATTTGACTTTTTCAAAAAGTTATAGTGAATACACAAGAAACTCCCAAAACCAAAAGAAAAAAATAGGAAAATAAATCAAACTAACTTTTAAAAATGAACCAAACTGCTTAAGAGATATCTAATAAAAAAAGATATTTATATAAAAGATAAAACACACAAAATGTGTTCTGCATTGTATATAATCTGGGAAATGCAAACTGTATCATCAATGAAATAGCACTATGTACATATTAGAATGGCTCAAATCCAGAACACTGACAATAGCATCAATGTTTGACAAGACTGTGGAGCTACAGGAACTCCTCTTCTGTGCTGGAGGGAAAGTAAAGCAGTCTATCCACTTCAGAAGACAGCTTGGCAGTTTCTTAAAAATGAAGTATGCCTTTACCAAAATTCCCTAACAACACATTAAGGAACAAAAACACAAACTTCCTTTTGAGTTAGTTTGACCAAGAGTGAGTCAAAATTTGAATTCTCAACTTCTGTCCCTGTGTCTTCTGTCTGTCCCTAACAGAGAGCTTTGGTCCGCATTATTGAATAGCACAGACAACATGGTATGGGAAAGAAATGCGGGGTGCTTCATAGAAATCTTTATCAAAGATTCACAATGATTTCACTTTGTTGATGCCATCTAACCCAGAATAGCACTCAACACTGCAAATAGATGTTTTTTACTTACATGTACATGTTGCATCTGATATTTATGAGGTTATTTACTTTTAAGGTTGTTTCCAACCTGTTGGCTACTTTCAGCAGATGTTTATTGCAACACACACATGACACACTTATATCATTCTGGGTCAGTAGAGCACATGAAAGTAAAGCTACGTTTAGCTTGGTCCTAAAAAACCAATTATATGGGAAAGCCAAAGTTGGCTACATTGTTCTCTAAAAGGTTGGATAAACTTAATGGTGCTGCATACACAGTAGGATAGCAAGCTAAGTACATAATCTTAAATGATCTCAAAAGCATTTTATTAACTTGACTGCAAGGTCCAGCAGTAATTTTGAAGTCAAAAGATACTTTCAAAAAAAATGTATCACTACACACCAGATGACTCAGTAATTGCACTCCTTGGTACTTACCTAAAAGAGCTAAGAGCTTGTGCTCCCCCCGCCCAAAAAAAAACACTTTAACATAATCGAGATGAGTGAATAAAGAAACTGTGGTTCACCCAAACAATGAACCACTATTCAGCACTAAAAGGGAATGAGCTATCAAGTAAAAAAAAGATACCTAGGCAACATAAATGTGTAGTTAGATTTTCCTGCCTGGCCCAGTCAGGACAAATCTCTCTTACCCGCCAGTCCCACAGTCACTCAGACCCAACCAAGAAAGCACACAGAAACTTACATTGTTTATAAACTGTATGGCTGTGGCAGGCTTCTTGTTATCTACTTCTATCTTAAATTAACCCATTTCTGTTAGTCTATACTTTGCCACATGGCTTGTGGCTTACCAGTGTCTTTACATGTTGCTTTTCATGGCGGCGGCTGGCAGTGTCTCTCCCCAGCCTTCTACTTCCCAGAATTCTCTTCTCTCTTGTCCCACCTATACTTCCTGCCTGGCTACTGGCCAATCAGAACTTTATTTACACAGAGTGATATCCACAGCACTTCCCCTTTTCTTTTTTTTAAGGAAGGTTTTAACTTTTACATAGTACAATTACATATAACAAAACAATTATCAAGCAAGAATTACAGTTACAATATTAAAGAAGATATCCTATCTATCTTATATTTGTGAGTCTAAGGTTTTATATCTAACTTACCTTTTATCATAACTGAGAAAATTATAACTATCTAGTCTTCAACCATATCAAAGACCTCAGAAGGATATAATATTACCTGAGAACCGGGAGAAGGATGTAAGCATTTTTCAGGAGTCTTGTAAGAGTAGACAGAGACAGCTGGCAGCCTGGACAGTCACCTAATGTTCCTTTGTAAAGTTGGGGCATCTGTCTTTAGCCCACAGGGCTAGAGTCTCTTGGTCACTTCTCTCAGTGTCCTGTAGAATGTCTGGCAGTTTCCACTGTAAAGCAGGAACCTGAAGGACCATTTTGTCAAGCAAAGTTCAGTGGTCATTTTTCTATGGGTCCTGCATGTCCAGTTGATCGAGCAGTCCAGGCAAGAACAGTTTCTTGTCCAAATGGCTATTTTTGTCAAGGTGAAGATAAACTCCATATGAAGTGTCTTCAATGCCCATCCTCCTCTCTGAAGTAAATCAGTGCTGCCAGGAGCAGACATGTCTCACTGTCCAGAAAGTCTAAATTTTAAAAGTATTTTAAATACCATATTCTGTAGGTCTTTGAAGTATTTGAAGATTGCCTATCTGTTTGAAATATCTCTATGTACATCTAGAAGACTTAACTAATATGTCTATAAGTATGATTATCATAGATGACTAATTATTAATCTATTTTTAATTATCCATTTTAATTTAAAATGAGCTATACAAACATAATACCTTAAACACGATTAGAAATATACACACAGTATAACAAAATTAACTTTAAGTTTGTATCAATAGACTAAAATCTATACCAATGTAAAACATTTTAAACAAGTTGTTGTTCTTTAGAAGTAAGTTTCTTAATCTACCCTTTTATCCTATTATATCTGTATCATATCCCCTTTTCTTTTTTAGAAAGAGATCTCATTTATAATCAAACTGCTTTAAATAAAAATATTGTTTTTTCTCTGTCCCACACCAGAGGGCTCTTCTGATTTGGGACATAAGAACCTCTTAACCTTTTTTTTTTTTTAGCAATATGTCTGGGTTTAGAGAAGGAGTGAGCCAATTCCATCTCCAAAGCCAGATTGATAATTTTGGGAATGTGGGCGTAGTTTCTCTTACTACTTCCTGCTGGAGGGGGGCGCTGTATCTTATGGGGATTATGGAGTAGTCCGTGAGGGTAAACCTCTGAGCCAGTTGTCATGAAACCATTTTGGATGTTGGATCATCTGGGCCATGGTGTCATTGGAGACCTTTTAGGTGGTCTTGGCTGATCAAACCTGATATATCTTAATCTGGAACAAATCCATAGCCTCTGGCTTTCTGTGGAAACAAAAGCAGAGACTCTTTTCCAAAGCAACATATCTTTATATCCAAATTTTGAAGTCAAGGTACCTTTAAAATTTACATATTTGTTTAACTCAACAGCTTTTACGATCAAATCTTTTTTTGTAGTTAAAAATCCCAAAGACAATATAGACCAGATTCTCTGTGTAATGTCCATCTTTGTAAGACTGAAATGCCACTGTGGCTGTTGGCTCCACCCACCTCAGTTTCCCAACATGGCGGTGGTACAGTTTACCAACAGCTCTGGGTCTGGAGCCATGTGTACCATCAACTATCAGAAGCAGTTCTATCAAAGCAGTGCATAACCCAGAAACTTTTTAAATTTTTTTTAACTAGCAAAGGCTAAATCTACCACGCAGCAGAGTAAAGTGCAGCTTGTAGACTCCTCATTCCCGCCACACTGCAGGTCAGACGCACACGCCAGGAACCCGCCATAGTAGCTCAAACCGGCAGGCTGCTGCTAACTTGAGAGAGACAATTAGGAAGCTGTTTTTAGCTCTGTCTTAGAATCTTTTTTCTCAGGTTTTAGGTGGAAATTCTTGCCAACATGTTGGGCGCCATTTGTAGTTAGATTTTCCTGCCTGACCCAGTCAGGACAAATCTCTCTTACCCGCCAGTCCCACAGTCACTCAGACCCAACCAAGAAAGCACACAGAAACTTACATTGTTTATAAACTGTATGGCTGTGGCAGGCTTCTTGTTATCTACTTTTTCTATCTTAAATTAACCCATTTCTGTTAGTCTATACTTTGCCACATGGCTTGTGGCTTACCAGTGTCTTTACATGTTGCTTTTCATGGCGGCGGCTGGCAGTGTCTCTCCCCAGCCTTCTACTTCCCAGAATTCTCTTTTCTCTTGTCCCACCTATACTTCCTGCCTGGCCACTGGCCAATCAGAACTTTATTTACACAGAGTGATATCCACAGCATAAATGTTTACTACTAAGTGAAAGAAGACAGTCTGTAAAGGCTATATATTGTGCGAACTCAAATGTACAAGATTTTAGAAAAGTCAAAACTATGGTGATGGTAAAAAGAGTAGGGGTTGACAGAGTTAGGGGAGAGGAAATAATGGATAACAGGGCATGTCAGCTGGGCAGAGGAAGATGGGCAGTAAAATTTCTTTCTGATTTTCCAGTACTGGATCCATGTCACTATATCTTTATTAAAAAAAAATACAACACTAAAAGTTGTAGTCTGGTTCATTTTAATGCTGTGTTTGTTGTTGTTTTAGAGTAGGTGTACTTGATTTTTGTTTTAGTCTAGGTCCCTGGGCGATCTAGTCTCTGGTTCTTGGTCACCCAAGCAGTGTCACATATGGGTTCCATCTTGTGGAGTGAGCCTTAAGTCAAATTGGATATTGGTTGGTTATTTCCATAAGCTTTGTGCCACCATTACCCTAGCACAGTGGTTCTGAACATTCCTAATGCTGTGGCCCTTTAAAATAGCTCCTCATGTTGTGGTGACCCCACACACACCATAAAATTATTTCATTGCTACTTCATAACTGTAATTTTGCTACAGCCATGAATTGTAATGTAAATATCTGATATGCAGGATATCTGAAATGTGACCCCTGTGAAAGGGTCATTTGGACCCCCAAAGGGGCCTTGACCCATGTGGGCTGAGAACCCCTGCCTAGCATATCTTACAGGCAGGATATCATTTTAGATAAAGAGTTTGTGGCTGGGTTGGTGTTTGTGCTTCTCTTTTGATAGCATATAGAGTACCTTCCTGTATCAGAGACACTGGAACATAAGGGTTAAGACTCTATGTTAAGATTCATCTCGACTTCATGTTCAATGAGTTGTATAAGTGTTATGTTCAGCAATGGGGCCTTCAGATTTCCTCCTACAGCAGATGGGAACAAATACAGAGACCCATAGCCAGATAACATGCAGAGAGTGAAAGACTTTCAAACACTCAGCTCCTCTTGGACCTCAGGGAACTTCATAGGAGTGGAGGCAAAAAGTGTGTAAGAACCAGAGAAGATAAAAGACACCAAGAAAACAAGGCCTTCTTAGTCAACCAGATTAAAGCTTATATGAACTCGTAGAAACTAAGGCAGCATGCACAGGGCATGCACAGGTCTGTACCAGGTCTTCTGTGTATATATTAAGGCTTCCAGATATTTTTGTGGGATTCCTGAGTGTGTAAATAAGTGGGTCTCTGATTCTTATGCTTTCTCTTGGGCTCTTATCCTTCTGTTAGTTTGTCTTGTCCAACTCTGATGTGGTAGTTTTTATTTTATCTTATTTTATTATAGTTTATTATTACCCCTTAGAAGGCTGATGGCTAATAAAAGACAGAAAGGAGTGTATCCAGACAGGAAGGGAGGTAGGGAGGAACTGGGCAGGATGGAGGGAGAGAAAACCAGAGTCAGGATATAATATGGGAGAAAAAAGTCCATTTTCACTAAAGGGAGGAAATGATTTGTAGTCTGGGGATGGAGAGGTGGCTGGATCTATGTCACGGTACAATTTACACAAGTGGACATTAAGACTTGTAGTCTTGCACATGTGTTGTAGTTGTATGGCTTGGTCTTCTTGTGGGATTCCTGGTCGAGGGAGTGGGGACTGTCTCTGACTCTGTTGCCTGCTCTTGGGACCCTTTCCCCATGTTGGGTTGCCTCACCCAGCCTTAATAGGTGAGGAGGTGCCTAGTCTTGCTATGACTTGATATGCCATGACTGGTAGATACACATGGGAGACCTGCACTTTTCTGAAGGGAAGGGAGAGGAAATGGGTGGGAGGGAAACTGAGGGGAGAGACTAGGAGAAGAGGAGGGATGGACGGAGGGGAAACTGTGATCAGGCTGGGAAAACTCAATTGATTAATTAATAAAAAAAAAAAAAAAACAAGAAAAGACTTCTCACTTTTTACCAGGGAATTCCTTGAGGACATGAACTGTATTTATTCTGTATTTATTTAGGCTAGCCTGGCCTTGAACTCATGATCATGCTGCCTCAGCACTTCCATACCTGGATTATTTATTTTTTTATTTGATGCTTTAGACAGAACTAGGTCCATAGGAGATGCTTGACAGATATGTGTAAATAAAATATGTGAAAATCCCAGCTTGTATTCATATCTGAAGACTGTTTGCCTTAGAAAGACCATAATAGTTATTTTCATTTATTTATCAGTGTTATTAAATTTTAGGCCCTGTGCCAAGATTTTCATTTGTAATATGATATTATATAGTGCCATTGACACATTTTGTTGTTATTTTGTTGAGACAAGATCTTGCCATGCAGTTCAGGCTAGTCTCACATTCAAACCCTCTTCTTTTAGCCTCCCCAAATGCTGAATTTACAAGGATATGCCACCATACCAACTTTCTACCAGTTTCTTAATTTAAAAAAATCGACAAATAAAAATTACATACATTTAAAAAAAAAAAAAGACTGGTAGTCTTGAACTGGAGAGGTGGCTCAGTTTTTAATTCCCAGCACCCACATCAGGCAGCTTATAACCACCAGTAACTCCAGATCCATGGGATCCATGCTCCCTTCTTGTCTTCATGGCCACTTATCTACATATGGAATACATTCACACATACAAGGACACATACAAACACAAACCACATAATGTACAATCTCTTTTTAAAAAGATGGGAGATTACAAGGTGTCAGAGTAGGTCTATCAACTGTAGCAAATGAACCACGATAATAAGAGATGTTGATTTGGGAAGTAGTTGTGTGGGGGTGAAGATAAAAAAAATATATGGAAAATTTTTCTTGATTTTGTTATTAACCTTAGTCTCACGGTAATGTTTATTGCGCTGTCTTCACAATAGCAAGGAAATAGAATCAGCCTACTAATCCATCAAATGAGGAAAGTATAATTAAAATCTGGCATATATATACAATGGAATTTTATTCAGCCATAAACAAAATTAAGTTATCAAGTTACTGGAACATTGATGAGGTAACCCAGGCTAAGAGAGACAAACATTATGCATTCTTTGTCATATACAGATTTAAGTTTTTAATATATGTACATGTATGTGAGAGAGAGTATGTCTAGAAGTAAAGAAACTTGATAGGGTACATGAAAGTGAGAAAAGAAGAGGGAATAAAGTCTTAAAAAAGGAAAGTAGAAAGGGTAATAAAGAGGAATATTGGAAGTGGAAGGGTAAAAACAAGGGAGGGTGTGTATTTGGTGAGATGAGGGTAGGGAGCAGGCGGAGAAGATCAACCAAAGAAAATATGTATGAAAATTCAATAAGGAAGCTTGACACTTTGTAGACAGATTAAAAAACAAATACAATAATAAAAAATAAATAAACTGAGAACAAAGTATGGAGGGTGGGGGAAACCACACACAGATCCTTTCACATTATTTTTTCAAAAGGGTCCAGCCTTCAGTGTGATTCTCCTGCTACTCTGAAGCAGTCAACTGCCATGTCCTGGGAAGGTCAAGAGTTATAGAACTGCAGAGCTGACAGGAGCTGAAAGCAGCTCTAGCCAACAACCAATTGGAAAGCTGGCCCCTCCATCCCTCAACTTCAAAGGAATTCTCAAATCTGCTAACAACCACATCACACCCATCTGCCCGAACTGTACTCAGCCTGGCTGACATCTTGCTCTGCAGCTTCTGCAACCCTAAGCACAGAATAGCTAAGCTGTGCATAACATAAGACTCCTGGCCCATGTAAATTGTATGTATTTTCAACCCATAAGTTTATGGTGACTTATTATGCGGCAAATGAAAACTAACACATCCTGAATGTTGGTACATAAAATTGAGTGGTTGACAAGAGAGGGAGACTAATGACCTATTTAATGAATGTGTTTCTTTCATCTTAAAGGAACCTCAAACATGTGGGGACAATTCAAACACTAGACAAGAGAATTTTCCATGGCTCATAGGCAAATAATCCCTTTCTATTTAATACTTCATTGGCCATTTGTCAGGAATAATTTTATTGGCACAGATATTAGTTTTATTATTTATTTCAACTAGGAAAAGAAGATATAGATTAGTTCAAAATATTTCATTTGATAGCAATATATACTTTATGAAGTCCAGTTTAAATCTTGGCATGAGGGCACACTCCTGTAATCCCAGTACTCAAAAGGATGGGATATGAGGATCACTGAAAATTGAAGGGTAATTTGGGCTACCTGCTCAGTTCCAGGTTGTTCTTGGATACAGGCAAAATGACACCCTGTCATGTTTTTTAAAAAAAAGTCAAGACTACCTTTATTTATTTGTCACTTATTTTTTATATTATTTTAAAATTTTATTTTATGTGTATTGGCATTTTGCCTGAATATATGTATGTGCAACACATTCATGCAGCACCTGTGGAGGCCAGAGAGGGGGTCACATTTCCTGGAATTGGATATGGATAGTTGTAGCCACCACATACATGCTGGGAACTGAACCAGGGTCCTCTGTAAGAACAACACTTGCCCATAACTGCAGAGCCACCTCTGTAGCCCATTGTTGCCAATCTTTTTTATATATACTCAGGAACTTTGTATTCAGAAAACGAAGAGCAAGGGTGACAAGTGATTCTGTGACCAGTTTGGTTGATTATTTGGTCACATTCCTTGTAGCAGGAAGGAATTGTTTCAGGCTGACTCTAGATTCCCTACATAGGTTGCTCATCCATGTCACACAATTGCATCAAGCACCTATGTGGATAGGAAAATTCCATTTTTTCACAATTCAATATTTGAAGACTGTCTCTTGCCACAGAAAATATATTGAACTCAAGTGTGAACAAACTGAGTTAACTTGAACATCTAGATACAATTTAAAAAATCTAAAAAGCCTGAGGCCTAAGGCATTTAAGGCTTTCTATTCATGTAAATTTGCAAAAGAAGCAAAATCTTGGTTACCATTACTCAGTTTTGTCAGAATAAACAGACTCAACAGAAAAAAAAATCAAAAGGAAGCAGAGAGATGACAAGAAGGCTCAGTGGGAAAAGCCAGTTTCCCCACAAGCCTGGAGACCAACATTCGAGCCCCCATAACTCATGAAAGATAGGATGAGAGAACTGACTCCACTTTCACATCATAACATGGCATACCTACACCCATATTCTCTCTCTCTCTCTCTCTCTCTCTCTCTCTCTCTCTCTCTCTCTCACACACACACACACACACACACACACACACACACACACACACACACACACAAAATGATGATGATGATGATGATGATGATGATGATGCTGTTTTAAAAACACAGAATTCCAAGACACCACAGAAACTTTATCCTTCTAACAGTTACACGACCTTCCTTTTGAGGCTGTTGAGCAACAGTTACTCAGAGTGACCATACAGAGTTTGTAGGATCACCAGCTAGGAAGGCTGAAGAGCAAATCCCACACTTCAGGGAAAACGAACCCAACAAAAGTAGACGTCTCCATTTTAGTTCTAAGATTCCAAAACTGAAATGTGATATATTACAGAACCTCTTCCACCATTATGTGCTTGCAATGAAACAGCATTTAGAACATACATATGTATCTTATATCACACACTATATCCTATATATTATAATAGTAACTCTTCTCATTACATATAATTCAATTGCTTTATGGGGAAAATAATTTCCCCTTAGGTAAAATGTAGTCTTTCTGGTGGAGAATCAGATTCAAATACCTAGACAACATTCTTAGTATTAGAGACAGCATTCTCAGTCATTCATACATGAGAAGGTAAGTAAAGAAGGAAAGAAAGTCATCAGTCAGATGATGGCATGTTATTTGAAGTATTACAAATAACTTCTGCAGTGATAGCTTTCTACACGATTTTATTCGGTAGCAATAGAGAACAATGTAGTCTGATTCACAAGAACCCATTGTCTCTTGACAGAATTTTCTCACTTCTCAGCTAACATCTCTCTCCCATATTTTATTGCAAACTTCATGCTTTACTTTGGGAATATATTAACATTCTTCATCAGTATCTCTGGTACTTCAAAAGGACCCTGGTGATATATAAAAATGTAGATAGGCAAATAAATAAATAAATAAATAAATAAATAAATAAATAAATAAATGGAGAAAGATAGCTGGATAAAATACCCTTGATATCCTTAAAGACCTATATAAAAACCACTCATTTTTCTCCCAAGGTGAGAGATGATAGTGGCTTGGCCTAGTATATGTCCCTGGAGATAGAAAGAAGTAAACATATATGTGCCATACTTTTGAAATAGAAGGTATTATATTATCAAATGATTTATTATGAAGAATGAAGAACAGGGTAAGGAAGACTTTAAAAAGCTGAATAGCCAAGTGGATAATTTACTGATATGAGGACCCTGGGAGATGAACATTAGTTTGAATTATCCAATGTTATGTAACAAATGACCCCTAAACTTAACAGGTTAAAACAATGAACATCACCCCTTAACTTCCATATTTTTGAGAAATGGTCTAATGCAGCACATTATGTAGCTGAGGTTAAACTTGAACTCATACTCTTGCCATTTCCTCCCAAGTGCTAAGATTATAGATGTGTGCCTAGATCAGTATCTCCTAGCTTCTGTGAGATTGGCATTCCTTGTTCTTCTCTGCAATCTAGTAATACTCAGGAACAAAATTCTTGGCTTTTTAAATGTTTACAAAATTATCTTTCCAAAAATGACCCACATAATCAACTAACCAGGGCTTATAGGGGCTCATAGAGACTGAACCAAAAATCAAGGAGACTGTATGGGTCTGACCTATGTCCTTTGCATATATGTTGTGGTTATGTAGCTTGGTGTTCTTATGGGACTCCTAACAATGGGAGTGGGGGCTGTTTATGATTCTTTTGCCTAGTTTTGGGACCCTTTTCTTCCTACTGGGTTGCCTCTTCCAGGCTTAATGTGAAGGGATATGCATAGTCTTGTATCTTGATATGCCATGTTCTGTTGATATTCATGGAAGGCCTGCCCTTTTCTTAAGAGAAATGGAGGAGCAGTGGATCTGGAGAAGAGCGCGGGGGGGGGGGGGTACTTGGAAGAGAGGATGGAGGGGAAATCACACTTGGGTGTAATATGAGAGAAAAATAAATAAGAAAGAAGAAAACAGAAACTACAGCTAGTAAGCAAGGCACAGAAGAAGGAAGGAAGGAAGGAAGGAAGGAAGGAAGGAAGGAAGGAAGGAAGGAAGGAAGGAAGGAAGGAAGGGAGAATGAAAGAAAGAAAAAAGTCTTTCCAAGAACCAATGGATTGAGCTTTGCATGTTGTGGAATGAAATGAAAGTGGGCATGGAAGGATTTGCCTAATAAAATCTTGGCTTGCATAAGTTGTGAGGAACGGAATGAAACTGGAGCAGTAATTTGAAAGTATACATTGTGTTTGTGACTCTTCTCATGGCTATGACAAAATAGCTGACAAAAACAACTTAAAGGAGGGCTTGTTTGGGCTTACACTTCATGGTGATACAGTCTATCATGGTGGGAAAGTCATGTGAACTAGCTGGTTGCATTGCCTCTCAAGGAACTAGAAATCTATGAAAGCTGGTTTTCAGTCACCTTTCTCCTTTTCATACATTCTAGGACCCTGTAACTAACCTAATCTAGATACTTTCTCATTGACATGCCCACAGTCTCTCTGGTGATTCTACTTAGATCCTATCAGATTAACAATAGGTTTTAACCATCACATATATGCACTTGTTTAATGTATAGCTTTGATTCTTTAAATGATATTAAGCTAGTTTAGGACTAACTTTGTAGTATGAATCTTAAAGAGTCTTATTAATAAAACTCAAACCCGAGGCCAGTTATTGGGGTGAATGCTGGAAGATCAGAGAAGCAGAACAAGCCACAGCTATCTCACCTTGCTAGTTCCTCAGGTGATCTTGTTTCCTCAGGCTGGAAGCTTCTGAGTCCTCCTCCACATGAATCTCAGCTGAACTGTGTTGCTCCAAAGCTTAACTAACTACATGCTTTTTCCCCCTTAGTTCCTGGTCCTCACGCCTTATATACCTTTTTCTTTCTGCCCCCACTGCCTGGGATTAAAGGCGTGGGTCACCATGCTTAGCTGTTTCTAAAGTGGTCTTGAACTCGGAGATCTGGCTAGCTCTGCCTCCCAAGTGCTGGGATTAAAGGTGTGTACCACCACTGCCCAACTTCTGTTATGGCTTACGCTTCCCATTTTCTAGCCACCATTTCTGGCTCTATTTTAGTGGCTGTCTGTTCTCTGACCCCAGATATGTTTATTTCGGGGAACACACAATATTTCAGGGAACATAATACCCACCACATAACTTGAATGTATGCTTAATATCTTATGAAAGTAATTATCAATTGAGTCTTACATATAAGCTATATAAGCCAAGAATATATTTTTAAGTAAGAGAACTATTTAGATTCCTAAAATTCTCAGCCTTATCACATACAGATAGAAGAAAAATGCCAGCATTTTCAATAAGTCATTTGAACATTATGCTAACATTTCTCATTTGTAAAATGAAAAGAAATGGGTTAAAGTGGTAAATCTATTATTATTTTTAGTTCACTAGTTATTGGACAGGTTTGAGGCTGGTAAAATAAAAAGAATTAGTCAAATAGCTTCCCACTGAAAAACACAGTCAAGATGAAGGGTAATTTAAGTAAACAGATGCATTGACTCATGAGTGTGTGATTATTTTTAAATGGACGAATAATCTCTTAGCATCAACCATGAAAAGACTAATGAGATCAAAGCATCCCTGAATGGCATGTGTCCCTAGGAGATGCCTCTGCAAACCTCCTTATGTCAATACAGATTCTAGAACTGATTAAATGTACTACATATTTGTAGGTAAACAAGAAAAGTACAGTGTGTAATCTGATTTTACCAGGATTTTTTTAACATAAAAATTTCCTATGTCCTGAAGCCAAATAGGTTACACAACAAGAGAGTAGCCTCCAGGGAGTTTATGAAGTAACTATAATGCTATTATGATGGCTGCAGGACTGTGACATGATGAGTTCCAATATATGCATTCTCTGTTCACTTGTCCTCCTGGACACATATACACTCAGCTGATTGACATTTCTCAATGCCCTTTGTAGCACAATGTGGCCCAGTGACTGAGTTCTTGTATGCAAAAAAAAAAATTATCTCTATTTCCAAGCCTAGTCCACAAAACCTCTCATGTCCATTCCATGAGTATCTTTCCAAATGGTTAGAAGGAAGACAACCATAGGTTAACCTTGAAACTGAGCTGATGGAAAAAACACAGTTTAGACATAAAACAAAATTCCTGAATCATGGATTGGAATGTAGCTATTAGTTGGTAGAGTGCTTGTTCAGCATGCACAAATGCCTGGGTTTGATTCCTAGCACTGGGTAAAAACATGCCCAGTGGCACATGCTTGTAATGTTGGCACTTGGGAAGAAGAGGCTACAGAAGACAAGAGTTTTTGTAGCCAGCCTGTGTTATATGGACCCAGTCTCTTGAAAAAATGAAAAGAAAAGAAAGGAGGAGGAAAGGGAGGAAGGAAGGGAAGAATGGAGGCAGGAAAGAAAGGAAGAATGAAAAGAGAGAGAAAAAGAAAGAAGAAAAGAAAGAAAGAAGCAAAGAGAGAAACAAGAAAAGAAACAAAGGAAAAAAAGACACACACACATACACACACACACACACACACACTAACCCTGGGAGAGGAGTCATCCAAGCAGAACTACCTACAATGACTGCTTATGTTAACAAGAAACAAATCTTACCATAGTAAACAACTACAATTTCAGAGGTGATTTGTTACCACAGGTTACATCACCTTTCACAGAAGAAAACTCTTGCCATGTACTAAGTGGGATGCTAAGTATTATGGGAGATTCAAATAAAAACACCAGAAACTTTAAAGATCTGAATATGGAGATGGGCTTTATAACTCAAGAGACAATGATATACTAATATAGTAATACAATCAAATAGTGATAATATAGTAACATAGAAATATGAGCAGGGCCTTGGAGCTAGAAGCCATGTGTTTAAATTGCAGATCTGCCTCTAACCAGGCTATATGATTTTGAGAAAGTTACTTATTTTCTTTGACTCTCTGTCTCTTCATCTGGAAAATGGAGCTACATATGTGACTTCCTTCATAGACCACTGAGATGATAAAACTAATAATTGCAACATGCTACACACAATGTCTGACACATGATTAAGTGCTTTAAAGGTTTTCTTCCTTGAGGTGAAAAGATGAAATGATGTCATATCCAATACCATGGATCAAAGAAGACTCCCTAAAGATGTGATCTGGACTTGGCCTTGGTCAGTAAGTAGAATCAGGATTTACAAGTCATGGCTTCAGCACTGTGAGAAGCATACACACAACCAAGATCATCAAGGAATCAAAATAATGAGCAGTACCATTGGATTCTTCAGAGATGATGGCCTGTGTGACAGAAGCACTAAGAAGTCTCCAGTGGACTTGGGGTGATTCAGTAGGCAATGAGGAATGACCCAGGGAATGGCTAATTCCAAACTGCAGAAGAGGAAGATGAGCCCAGAGGACAGAAAGAACACAGAGTAAGCGCAGTTGAAGATGGCTGGGGAAGCCTTTGGACAGGCTAGGAAGTTATACGTGTTAAAATAGGAGACAACTTGGCACCATAGAATTAGGTGGAATGGGGTAGAATTACTAGAAAGAGTTCCAGAGCTATGGAATTCATGCATTGGTCCAGAATCCATCACATGACATTCCAACATCAAAAAAAGTTTCTAAACTGAAAGTTAAGTCATAATTCATGTGACAGTAAAGTGTGACTTGATATGATGAGGTTGTGTCAGTGGCCTTTGCCTCACTTAGTGTGAATTGGGTTGATATTTCTGTAACTATAATGTAGTATTTGCATTCCTGGTACTGCTGGGAGTGTAATGTAACAGATGGTGCATGCCTTGTGCTACTTTTCTATAATATGAACAGCTCTGAGTGAACTGCCCAAAGAGACTCCATTTTTGTCCTCATTTTGGCTAACTTCATCTCCTACTTCACCCAACTGCTCCCCAGCCCCCACTAACTTCACCCTGCTGAGCAAAACATTCTCATACAGCCACACCTACAACTACCGGAGGTTCATTGTTTTACAACATAAACAAATGGTTTTAATCAACTGAACTTTTGGAGCTTGGGTTCTTTTACCCGCCTCTGATATGATGTAATTATATGGATTTTAATTTAGAAATCCTGTCCTGCTTCGCCACTTCAGGGTCAAGAGTCCTTTCTGGGGTGAACCTGTTCTCCTTCACCACCAAACAAAGGACTCCTACTCTGACCTTCATTAAGGGGCATTCTTGAGTATAACACTGGATTCTAAAATTCCCTGGCCAAAGGATTTTAGATAAGAGATTTATGTGTGTTCTGGGGTTGAATTTTTTTCTGAAAAGATATGTTGAAGTCTCCCCCCAATACCTGTGATAGAGACCTTATTTGGAAATAGGGCCTTTTTCAGATGTGATCATTAATATGAGCCACTAGGGTGGGCTCTCATCTAGTATGACTGGTATTCTTATCAAAGGGGGAAATCCTTACACAGAAATAGAAATGCACAGAGAGAACATCACTGAAAGGGGAACAGCTGAGTTTGTGCCTGATCATAAAATCAAATTCCAGGGACATTCCCATTCCCGTCTTGCTGAGAGATGGATGCTATAACACAGGACAGGTGGGAAATTCTGTTGTGTGGTTGAGAAACATAGGAGTTAGGGATAGGTTCCTATAAACCTCCTGCTGAACAGCCCTGACTCTTTCTCCATCTCCACTTTTAACCCTATAGAAAAATTCAATGTGTGGCAGGGGCCAAGCCCAGAAACCCAGGAAGCAGCAGCAGGAAATTAGTTGTTGACTAAGGAAGCACTAGAAGAGAGAGCAGAATATGATGGGAATCATCAAGACAGACTTGTAAAGAAGCAAATACAACTACCAAAGATCAGGGCAAGTGAGGATTCCTAAGCTAGGTCAATCAGCAAGAAGCAGGAGGCTATAAATAGACATGGTATATGGGGCAAGCACTATTCTAAAGCCAACAATAGCCTAGTGAATGGAGAAAATAGAGGAATAGTGTAAAAGCTCAGGAGGTCAGATGCCAACCCTGAAGAAGTGAGATCAAAGTTTGCTCTGGCCTGCTCTGTGGGAAGGCTGTGTCTTGCCCTAGTGTAGAGGATCTGAGGCCAGACCTGGAATCCTTAAGAGAAAATCTCCCTGGAAAATGGAATAGGGTGCAGAGTATAAACCAAGGTGCTCCCTAACTTGAACAGGACTTTGGCCTAGAAATCTCACCCTCCAAAGGCAGAACTCCCCTTTACCAGCATGGAGAAAGAACTGAACCGATAGTGGACTTTAGAAGAATACCTTGCAGTCTTGATATTTTTCTTTAGCCAGCCTTTCATTACTTCACAAGCACATTACTTCACAAGAAGATGTATAGTTCTCAAGGTCAAGTGAGCATGTTAAATAATCTATACCACAGATGAGAAGGGATTGGGTAGAATAACTCTCCCCCAGCACAACAGCTCTTCCGGAGAAGCACATTTGCAGAGATGCATTAGTCATTATTTTCCAAAAAGATGGCAGCAAGCAGTCACGTAAAATCAATTTACTCTATATTTAATGCACTCTGGTCTGCTTTAATGCACGTAATGAGTGTACTAACCACATTGAGCCTCTTCCCTCCAACTCAACCACATTTAATACAAGACATTGCATTAGACAGCCCACCAACACTCGTCATTTCCTGCCCATTTCCTTCAGCTTCCCTCATTCAATGAGCAACAATCCCATTACTCTCTAGTGATATCCTGACCTCCTGCTCAACTTTCTTCTCTCCAACTGACTTCTCCAATCCTACAACCCCAGGAAGAGGGACAAAACTCCCTGACATCACTCCAGAGAGTGATGATATACAGTCCAATGAGACAGTTTGCTTCTCTAGGTAAAACGGTTATAATCTCATTCCTTCTTTGTTTATTCTTCTTGCTGCTTCTTAAAAAGAAGAAAAACTTGAAAAAAAATCAGTAATGAAAATCAGCCAGTGTTTACTACTTTGGGGTTGTTTTTTGTTTGTTCATTTGAGACAGGGTCTCTCTATTTATCCTTGGCTGGCCTGGAACTCACAATATAGAACAGGCTGAACTCAAATTCACAGAAATCTGCCTGACTCTGCCACCCAAGAACTGGAATTAAAGGCTTGTGCCACCACAACCTGCTATTTATTTTTCTTGTGTTATCTTTAAGTCCCAAGAAGCATGTGGTTGTGTGTGCCCCTGGAGAAGTCATTCATCAACTGTCTTTCCACTCAGCTTAATGAAGTGTGAGGCTCTCACCTTCCACTTGCTACCTCATGGTGACAAAGCAGATGCTTCTTTTCTAATATGACTGTGGCCACACTGCAAAGAATCAGGCCAATAGGTACAAATATGCAAATCAATTACATTTAGTGACATTTTAAAGAGCATCTAAAGCAGTGGTTCTCGATCTTCCTAATGCTGTGACCCGTTATTAGTTCCTCATGTTATGGTGATCTGCAACCATAAAGCCATCTTCATTGCTACTTTATAACTGCCATTTTGCTACTGTTATATATGAATCCTGATGTAAATATTTTTGGAGGTTTGGCAAAGGAGTCATAACACACAGGTTCTGAAGCCCTATCATATCATTTTTTAATCCTCCTCTTGCTCCCTCTCCCTCTCTCAAAAAGCCTTAAACTCTTTGTGTAGACAAAGATGACCTTTAATTTGTGATCCTCCTGCCTCCACCTCCCAAGTATTGGGATTATAGGAATATGCCACTGTGCCCACTTTGTGTAGTGCTATGGATTGAACCCAGGACTTCTTGGTCTATGGGATGCTGGAGATAGATCCCAAGTCTTTGTGTATATTTGACAAGCAATTGACCAACTGAGCTATATCCCCTGCAATTTTTATCTAAATCTTATTTGTCAGAGTTGTGTCATGGAGCCTCCTAAACATACATAGGAGTCTAAGAAATGTAGATTTTAGATAAGGATATCTCTATCACAAAATAGGGCTACTTTAGGTGGAATTAAAAGGGCAATAAACATCAGCCATCTGACAGTGGATTTAAAATAATTATAAAAGTATACAATGGCAAGCCTTGGTCGATTGTAAAATGAAAACAGTACAGGCTAATACAATACAGAAGTATCCAGGTAGGCAATGGGATCTAAGGAAAGAAAGAGGAAGTGATCTCGAAAATATTTCCTGGTAATGGAACTGGATAAATACATAGGAATTAACTAATTGAAGGCATGGCTTATTCTAAACTGGGAAGACAGCCACTGAGACAGGTGTAGAAACCAAGATTTTCAAATCTACTGGAAAATCAAAAATAATATAGGCTGGGGAGAGATGCATTGTTAAAATTCTTGAACCTGTAGAAGACTGTGTATATGTGCAATTGGAAGGCAGAGGCAGGTGGATCTCTGTGAGTTGGAGGCCAGCCTGGTCTACAAAATGAGTGCTAGGACAGCCAAGGCTACACAGAGAAACCCTGTCTTGAAAAACCTAAAAAATAAATAAACAGCACTAGATGTTATATATTTGCAGCAGCTATTCAGGCAGAGCTATCTTAATTTAATTTACAAACACACACACACACACACACACACACACCAATATGTTAGAAGTTTTTCAAAAGATTTATTTTATATGTAGGTGTGTGGATCCAAGTATATGTATGTGCACCATGTGGAGTCCAAAACAGGGTGTCAGATCCATTTGAGATCTGAGTTACAGCTGGTTGTATGCCTCTGATGCAGATCCTAAGAACTGAACTTGGGTCCTTGAAAAGAGCAGTAGGAGCCTTTACATACTGAGCCATCTCCCCAGCCTGGTATATTGCAAAATTTATTAACTTGCTTCATTTTGGTACTATGAATAAAGCCCAGAATCTTATACAGGCTAGGTTTATCAGTTTAGATATAAAACAGTCCCAAAGGGCTGGGCATGGAAGCACACATTTTTAATCCCAGCACTTGGAAGGCAGAGGCAGATGCACTGTGGGATGTCTTTCTGTATGCTGTGAATATGTTTTGCTCCCATTGGATAATAAATAAAGCTGTTTTGGCCTATGGAAAGAAAGCTTACAGCCAGGCAGGAAATCCAAGCAGAGATACAGAGAGAAGGATAGAGTCATAAAGACACCAGCCTGCCGTCAGAAGAGTAATGTACCAGCAGACTAATAATGCCATGGCTACATGGCAACATATAGATTAATAGGAATGAGTTAATTTAAGATGAAAGAGTTAGCTAGCAAGAAGCTGAAGCCATAGGCCATACAGTTTGTAATTAATATACGCCTCTGAGTGATTATTTTATAAGTGGCTGTGGGACTGCAGGTAGGAGAGATTCATTCAGACTGTTGGGCAAGGCAGAACTAGAGAAATTTCTGTCTACAAGATGAATCACTGAGTTCTAAGCCATCTTGGTCTACATCAGCAGTTCTTTATCTGTGAGTTGTGACCCCTTTGGGGGTCCAAATGATCCTTTCACAGGGGTCATATATCAGATATCCTGAATATAGGATGTTTATATTACAATTCATAACAGTTGCAAAATTACAGTTTTGAAGTAGCAATGAAAATAATTTTATGGTTGGGAGTCACCACACAATGAGGAACTGTATTAAAGGGCCACAGCATTAGGAAGGTTGAGAACCATTGCTCTATAGGTATTGTATACATGGTACAAAAACACCTATACTCACAAAATAAATAAATGAAAACTCTGAGGAAAGAATACTGAGTTTTGTTATATTTCTCACTTTCTATAATAACTTGTTTAATTATTCTATACTTGCACTTAGGGTAGACTCAGTTGAATATTCTAGCTTGTGGAAGGGATCTTTCACAGCATACAACAACCAGAATATATTACTAAAAATAATCATGTATAAGCTAGGTGTGATCCCTACCTTGGAAATCTGAAGCAGGAGAACTGCCATGAGTTTGAGATCCTCCTGGGCTGCACAGTAAACTGCATGCCAACCTGGGTTATAGGTGCGGAGCCTATATATATATATATATATATATATATATATATATATATATATATATGTATGTATGTATGTATGTATGTATATATGTATATGTATATGTATATATGTATGTATATGTATGTATATGTATATATATAAAGTTATAACTACTAAGGGAGGTATATAGTCACCTGGCTTTATAAAGTCCATATTCTGTGAAAAGTTAGTTTAGAACATTATAGTGCATACCATGGGTTAGAGAGAAAGGAGACTGGTTCTTCATGTTCGAGCAAGGAGAGCCTGGAGAGTATCCTACTCTGTTCTTTCCTCTTTTTTTCCCAAGGTTAATTTTCATTGCTTATAATTATGTGAATGTAAGTACATATGTGTGAATGAACGTAGATACCTGAAGAGGCTAGAGGTGTGGGATTCCCCCAGAGCTGGAATTACAGACAGTTGTGAGCCACCTGATGTGGGTGCTAACTGAAATTGGGGCCTCTGGAAGTACATTAAATACTCTTAATAACTGAGTTATCTCCCCAGAAGCCCCCTCCCCACAACCTCTGTTTCTTGTTGCTGTCGGTGACATAGTAAGGTCTGGCTATTTCTACACTGCTAGCTCTGGAGTCAGCATCCTTAAGGTGAAAATGGATATAAAATAGGAGCAGATACCTCTTCATTCCTAGTGTGGAATCTTCTAGAAGAAAATGAGATTTGGCTCTAGTAAGGCTTTTGATAAATAGAAACAATGTTTTCCAAGAACACCATGGAGATATGTGTTAAAAAAATATGCCCAATTTGAGGCTCATTAAATGAGGCCTCCTAACACATGCACTGTGCTGTGTTGATTCCATGAAAGCTTGTCTTCAGTACACCATGATGCTGGCTTTGTTATACAGGCAATGAATTTAGAGACTATATAGGAAATATGGTTGAAACTCAGAGAGTCAATAGTTGTGACAAGTTGGAAAATTGTATAAATACAAATCTGGAGCCATTCAATGACAACATACCTGAATTAAATGATGAAGGAAAAGAAGGGTGGCCATGGCCCACTCCTTTAATCCCAGCATTTAGGTGGCAGAGGTAGGTAGATCTCTGTGAGTTTGAAGCCAGCCTAGTCTACAGAGTGAGTTCCAGGACAGCCATGGATACACAGTGAAACTCTGTCTTAAAAACAAAACAAAAACAAAAAAAGGAAGAAAAACAAAAGGAGTAACCTCAGCAGTTGACTACACCAGGGATACATCTGAGTGGTGACTATAAATCCAACAAGATAGATCATATAGAGCTGACTAATGAAGGTTGTAAAGTTCTTAGTTGACACCAATTAAGATGATCTAGTGTTTATGAAAAATAGGAAGTTATCTCTTTGGGATAGAGCCAGGGACAGCTCCAGCTTCAATGAAATGTCTTTACTCCTTTTCTTTATCTGTGTGTGTATGTGTGGGGTTTTTTGTGTGTATGTGTACACATATATGTATAGCTGTGTGAGAAGGCTAGAGGTTAATTTTGAAACTGTCCTCCTCCTTTAAGACAGGATTTTGCACTGCCCTGGAGCTCACGGATTAGGCTAAACTAGCTAGCAAGGCAATGCTGGGGATCTTCCTGTCTCTGCCTCCCCAGTGCTGAGATTACAACAGAACCACCACCCCAGTAGTTTTTAATGTGGGCCCTAGGATTGAACTGATTTTCTCATGTTTGTGTGGCAAGCACTTCTTACTAACCAGCTATACTTATACCACATAACACATTACTCTCAAATGACTTTAAAACAATCTTACTGTCATTATCTCATAGTTCTATGAATCCATGATCTGAGTATGACTTGCTCTGAAATGAAGCTTAGGAGTTAAAAAGCCCATTTGGTTATGACAGAGCACCTGGGTTCAGCTCTCAGTAGCTACATGGTGGCTCACCTGTGAGTTCAAGGCCAGCTTGGTCTATATAGTATGTTCCAGGACAGACAGAGCTACATAGACAGACTCTGTCACAATAAACAGGAGGAGGAGTAAAAACAGAATGAAGAAATGAAGGTTAATAGAGAGAGCTGTAAAATGCCAAATGTCTCTGAAAGAAAAATTGGGCAATGAAGCAAAGCTCCTCTCCATCCACAGACACAGGGTATAAGGGATTGGGACCATCATCACTAGAGGTTAAGACAATATTCTGAGTCAGTAAATTGGCATAGCAGCTAAATCAAAGTAAACATGAATCTGTCTGGATACAGAGAGCAATACTTAATACACAAGCCCTGGGGTGACGTTTACCATGTTCTCTGTAAGACAAAGTAGAATCTCCAGCAGACACTTAAGTTCATCCTTGGCCTTTGATGATACCTCAGAACATAATATAAGGTGGAAATACAACATAGGACTGCATTGGAATACACTGCTCAACTGTTGCTTTTGAAGAAACAAAGAGCAAATATTTTGGTTGTATCCATGGATAATTTCATTATAATGGAATAATTATTTAATGCCTCCTTCTAAACTACAAGACAACTCTGAACAATGAGATTACAGGTCTTGGTACAGAAAATCTTGTAACAACTGAAAGTGCTATGGGAAGACTTCTAGGAACCATACACTAATTGGTCAAGCTAGGAAAGATGCTGTAGTCATTTGTATACACCAACTCAAGGTCATCACTCACTGGTTCTTGATGATTTCATGACCATTTCTACTCTTGTGTCTTTGCTCATGCTGTTTCCTAAGGTAGAGAGTCTTCCTTTGCTGATTTTCTACCTTCTCTTCTTCTGTCTGGTCTTTCTGTCTTTTTCTCTATAGCAGGCTAGCACTATGGATTCTCCAGATGCTGGAGATGTGGCTCAGCCATTATGAACCTATGTTGTTCTTAAAGAAGACTCAAGTTCAATTCCCAACACCCACATTAGGCAGCTCACATCCACCTAGAAATCCAACTCCAGGGGATCCAACACCCCTCTGACCTCCTCATACCCACTCATGTACATATTATAAGTAATAATAAAAACACTAAAAATGTCATGCATTCCCATGTCAAATTAATGAGTTACGAACACTAATGGTTATAAGGTCTTTCTCCCAAAAGATAATGTTTATCTGCAGTAAGATGTGAGCTATGCACTGCTTCTTCTTTTTTTGGCATTTTTCAAGGCAGTGTTTCTCTGCAGCTTTGTGCCTTTTTTCTGGAACTCACTTGGTAGCCCAGGCTGGCCTCGAACTCACAAAGATCCACCTGGCTCTGCCTCCCAAGTGCTGGGATTAAAGGCATACACCACCACCGCCCAGTATTGCTTCTTTAGTAGTAGCTGTAATGTGGGTATGGTAATGGCTGTATCATGTATATAAAGTACTGTGTCTGCCCTTTCTGGTTGCCAGGTAAGTGAATTACTTACTGTAGGCACAACCAGTCACATAGTTTGTTTTCAACTCAAGGAGGTTAGAGGCAAAAAATCTAAGTGAAGAGATGAGAAAAGTGATTTTTAAGAAAAAGCTTAACAAAGTAAAGCAAAGACAACACACTTTCATGATAAAACACAGTGATAGTAACATACTCAAGACAGAAGGACAGCTGTCCTCAACCTAAAAAAACAAACAAACAAACAACAAAAAAAAAACAGCTGAGCACCTACAGCTACTACTAAACATCATGGTGAAAGACTGACAGCTTCCCACCCAAGACCAGAAGTGAGACAGATTTTGCCTTTAATATACATATTCACCACTGTACCAGAGGAACTCACCTGGATAATTTGGCAAGCAAACAAAATACAAGGCATTCTGGTTGGAAAAGAAGAAACAAAATGATCACTATTTGCAAATAACAGGAGTTTGTACATAGAAGCAAGCATGGAAATTGCCTTAAGGCTCAGAATGCAACCAATGAAATGAAAGCAGAGATTTACATTCATGTGTCACTCAGCTACCCAAGAAGAATTCACCCTTTTATACTTATAACCACCTGCAGGATGTGTCCTGCTTTTCCCATGTTACAGATGACAAAAGCAGCATTTAAACAGTAAAATACGTGTTACTGGATGCACAGTTATTAAACATCAGAACTGTTACCAAAGTCTCCAGCCCCAGATTTGGAGCCAGTCTTTCAGATTCTGTGCCTTTCTCTCTCTTAAGAGCACCACAGTCCAACAGAACTTTTTGTGAATATGGATTCTATGTATGTAGTGCTCAATAGAGAGGCCACTAAGTGCCCACTGAAAATGTGAAAAGTGGCAAGTGTAGCTGAATCATGAACTTTGAAATGTGATGGAAATGTACATAGTCACAAGAGGATAGTGACTATGGGGTTGAACAGTGTAGTTCTAGAGCATCTGTTCCCCCACTGAATCAGACATGCTTCCTCATGGTTCTATCTCCTGGGTGTCCAACCTACATGTTCTTCATCCATCAGTGAGTGATATGTGTAGCTTTGTGAAGGAAAACAAAGCACCCCTGGTAGTGAATACAAGTCCAGCATATCCTTAGAAATATCTAAAGGCAGTCTACAACATAGAAAGATGTATAGGTATTCTAACCAAACCTAGAAGAAATGCTTTCCTCATAATTGCAACTCAGCACTCACCATGAGGGTGGGGCAAGTACAGAGGAAATGTTTAAGTGACCATATATTGTTTTCCTTGCTTCATTCCACTGCAAAAAAATTTTTGCTTCCAACTCAGTCTTCATATTTGCCCAACTAATTGTTCTTCTTTATATACCTTCTCCATATTTCTACCTGTGTACCTTTTCTTATTTGATTGGAAAATAGTCATGTCCATAATTTTACATATTGTCATAATGGCTGCTTTTATTTTACAGTGGCAGAGCTGAATAGTAGCAGCAGAGAAAAACTGGTCATCAAAGTTAATGTATTCTTTAGCTATATCTACACAGAAAATATTTTTTGAGCCTGTATTACCATGAGCTTCTAGAATATATTACAAAAACTGTGTCTGATTTATTTATTCCTTTACTTTGTTGTGCTGGGGATGGAAGCCAGGGGCTTGCACATGCTAAGCAAGCACTTCACCACCGAGCAACATGCATATCCCTTATTCTTTTAAGTCTTCAAAAAGCCTAGAATATTGCCCTACATATGACAGTAGCATCATAAATATTTTAATTAGATCTTACACTTATGGAGATTTAATGCTAATATCTGTTCATGCATGTCAGTTTTCTATCTGTAAAAAGAATAAAAGAATTACAACCAATTTCTCATTTATTTATCAAGTTACTTCCCAACACAGAATAAACAGATGTCCCTATTCATATTCTATACCCTTAGAAATTGAAGTGTAAGACACACTTGCCTATGGTCATACTACAAATAAGGAGGTACAAAACCACAAAACCGTGTCATTAGTCTTCTGGGTTCAACTCAGTACTACCTCATTCTGCCTCCCCAAGCTATGCTATGCTATCTTCTTTTATTTAAACAAAGATGCCAATGAAACCCAAAATAAAATATACATAGATGTAACCAGTAAATTAGTATTCATTGCCCAGGCAAGGGATGTTTAATAGCAATCCAACTATTTTTATAAGAACCAGGCATTAAAAATACTTTTACCTTGGAACTAGAGAAATGACTCAGCAGTTAAAAAATACTTGCTGCTCTTGCAGAGTACTTTGGTTGGGTTCCCAGCACCCACATGGTGGCTCACAATTGTCCACAACTACAGTTTCTAGGGGATTCTCTATCCCTTTCTTGCCTCAGAGGGCACTACACTCATGTGCATTTATCCATACACACACACACACACACACACACACACACACACACACACACACACTCACATATATATATAATTTAAAGTAAATAAATCTTTTTAAAAAGTAAACAAATAGTTTTATCTCTCTAAATTTCAAAATGATGCAAAAATAATTTTAAAATTTTAATTAAAAGTTACAAAGACTTACAAGGAACACCCCCTCCTAAAGTGGGAGTGTTTTATTCACACACACTCCAACATCAAGTAATACCTGTAATGCAAATTTTTCACATTGGTCACACCAACTGGCTTCTGTTTGTTCTTCATACAAAGGGAGCTGATCTCTCTCTTGTTTAACATCTTGTGATACATGCCTTTAATCCTGGCACTCAGGCAGCAGAGGCAGACAGAGCTCTGTGAGTTCAAGGTCAGCCTAATCTACAGAGCTAGTTCCAGGAGAGCCAGAGCTGCATAGAGAAACCCTGTCTCAAAAACAAAACAAAACAAAAAACAAAAAAAGAGTGTTGCCTTAAAGTTAGGAGCCATCAGATTAAACCATAAGAAAAAATAATATGACACAATGGTGAATTCAATCTACTCAGAACAATTTTATCTAACTGAAGTCTTCTATTATCAATCTGCTCAGGGACACCTCCTTATTAGTCTTTATTGATTGTTTACACAGCTGATATAAAATACTTGGGAAAAGCAGAGTGGGGAGAATATAGGAATCAATGTTATGCCTTATGTAAAAGTTATCTGACTTTCATCTGAATATATTAAATACTACACTACAATATTTGAAATATGTTTGCATTTATATTAAGTAACTACATGTTCTTGATACACAAATGAGGTTTTTCAAAAATACCTGTTTCTCTGAAATGGGTCGGGTTTGTTTTATTTGACTTATTTTGTTTAGTGTTATTGAATAATAGCTGACAAGTAAAATGTGGTATATATTTAAGGCACAAAACTTGATATTTGGATGTAACATGCACTGTGAAATAATCACCATAATCAAACTAATTAATATGGCCATCCCCTCACCTAGTTGCTATTTTCATTTCTGTGTATGTGAGAACACTTAAGACCTACTGAAATGGGTCACATGCTTTACAATTACAGAGAGGCTACTTATTTCTGCCCAGTGAGAAGGAATAGATTCATTTTCAAGGCTCTTTAAGGTGTTACAGTCAGTTTAAATTATGCATGCAATTTAAAGCAAATGAAAGGTTTCAACAGAAGCAGGTGGTTCTCTGAGCTGGAGACTAGCCTATTGGCCAAACAAATACCATAAAGTGTGCATCCAGCTCTCTGCAGGAACCCAGGAAATGTTTAGAGATGAAAAACATCTGTAAGTTTTTTTAAGCAAAAATTAATATTTTTCCAAGCTACTAGGGTAAGGGCTATTAGAGTTTCAGTGGTGTGGTAACACATATCTAATATAGATGTGACCTAGTTTCCTGGCTCATCACAGCAAATTGGGTATTGACTACAATCATCTACTCTGCCATTCAGGGCTCTGCATCTCTGTTGAGGAAAGACCACTGGACTAGCTGGAAAGTGGGTGATCCCCTAAATCAATCTTGTGTGTGTATGTGTGTGTGTGTGTGTGTGTGTGTGTGTGTGTGTGTGTGTGTGTGTGTGTGTTCATTACTGCTGGGGCCCTTCTCCTTCTATTCTATCTTAATTCATATTATAGAGAGTAATGCATTTTCCTTACACTTTTCTTTTGCAATTTGACTTTTGTGTTTGCTTAGTAATACTCTATCTTCTTCTGACGAGTTTGAGCAGCCTGCAAAGGCACATATGATCCACTGGAGATGAAACTGTTCTTAAAATAAGACAAACACAGCACTTCTCAGTGCAATTCCTCTGGTACTTGACAAGTGACAATGATTAGAAGTATACTGCAGGGGCTGAAGATGTAGCCTAGTTGGCAGAGTGTTCGCCCATAATGAGCTAAGCTCTGAGTTCAATACCCAGTACCACATAAACTGGGCACAATACCTCACACCTGTAATGCTGGCACTCAGGAGATGGAGGCAGAAAGATCAAAAGTTCAAGACTATTCTTGGCTGCACAGAAAGCTCTCTGCCAGCCTAGGCTAGACAAGAGTCTGTCTCAAAAACAAAATTCTGTTGTGAAACTCAAACTAGACTCCATGAAGCTCTGTGCCTAGAGTCATATCAGCCAAAGCTGGAAACAAGCTTCTGAATTCTGCTAACACCATATATTGTTAGTGACATTAGCCAATGGTCTTTTCTTCACTACACATAAGTTTTCCAAGGCATAGGTCAATATACAAATAACAAACATCTACCTTAATTCATAGACAGTGCCATAACAATACCTGTCACAAAGCCCCAGTACGCCAGAAAGTAGAAGGAATGTCAGTACTAGTTGCAGCCATGATTCAGCATTGGCCCAGCAGTGACTCAAAACAGCCTCATCCAAGCAAATATAATCTAAATATATTTCTGATCCCCTCCTCATTTCCTCTTTCCTTCTGCATAGCAATTTCCTTTTTCCCTCCAAGAATTCCTGAGGGTAGAGTTTCTACCCTGTGGTCACAGACAGGTCAATCCTTACTCTTAGCTCACTGCCATCAGTCCCTACTCAGAGTTTAACAACAGTACAGTCCAGGCATGGTAGCACCAGCCATTCCAGTGCTAGGAAGGTAGAAGCAAAAGGATCAGCTCCAAGGTTGGCCTGAGCTACATAATAAGTTCTAGGCAAACCAGGGATATTCAGTAGGACCCTGATGGAAATGAATACTATCACAGATTTTTTTTTTAGCTGTATCTTAGAAATATACTTATGTCTCTTAAAGGAAGAGCTAGAGGACTGAGCTTTTGGTACTAATGAAAATACTTGCTGTTTGTATGATAACTAGCAGTGAGGTCAAAGTCACGGTGTATATCTTGCTCTTGACTTAAAAAGGCTATCTTGTTAATCAGTGAGCTCTGAAGCAGGTGTGGTGGCATTTCTATGTAATCCAGAAGATGAAGTAAAGGGATCCTCATAAACTGGAGACTAGAACAAGCTGGGCTGCATAGTAAGTTCCAAGCCAGCTTAGGGCTACAGAATGAGACCCTGTCTCAGTGATGAGTGAAATATGAGCAAGAGTGGAAGGAAAGGACAGAGAGCAGTTTGGATGGAGGCTTCTGTCAGGGAAAAGCACTGACAGTCTCATCCAAGGTCATTCTGGCTTGGCAAATTCTAGCAGGACATTGTCTAAAAGGCTGTGACAGTGGACTTCCCATCTAGCTGTTGTGTTGTCTACCTTCATTTTCTCAGAGAGTTGCTGAGGCTTCCTCCTAACCCTGAGGTTAGGTGCTAAGAATGAGAGCTTCTAGGGACAGGAATTTCTAAGGACAAGGGTCTCTGACCTTTTAAGGTCAAGACCAAAAACCAGTATGTAATCTTAGATTGTGTGTGTGTGCAAGTGTATGCATATGAGAGACAGAGAGAGAGAAAGAGAGAGAGAGAGAAGCAGGCACAGACAGACAGAGACAGAAAGAGAGACAGAAACACACACACACACACACACACACAGAGAGAGAGAGAGAGAGAGAGAGAGAGAGAGAGAGAGAGAGAGAGAGATCTAAACAGGTATCTTAAAGGTACCTGAGGCCAGGTATTGAGGTGAATGCTGGAAGATCAGAGAAGCAGAACAAGCCACAGTACCTCACCTTGCCAGTTCCTCAGCTGATCCTATTTCCTCAGACTGGAAGACTCTGAGCCCTTATCCAAATGAATCTCAGCTGAACTGCTTCTCGAAAGCCTGAAAGCTTAACCAGGCCAAAAGCTTCTAGTTTTTGGTCTTCAAGCCTTATATACCTTTCTGCTTTCTGCCATCATTCCCTGGGATTAAAGGCTCACTTTCTGGGATAAAAGACATGTGTCACCATGCCTGGCTGTTTCCAATGTGGCCTTGAACTCACCGAGATGCAGATGGATTTCTGTCTCTGGAATGCTAGGATTAAAGGTGTGAGTGCCACCAATTTTTAGCCTCTGTATCTAGTGGCTGTTCTGTTCTCTGACCCCAGATAAGTTTATTAGGGTGCATAATATTTGGGGAAACACAAACCACCACATATATAGGCCAGGCCTCGCTACCTCAAACTTGTGAATGTCTTGCTCCAGACTCTCAACTGAGGTTACAGGTGCACATCACCCCACCTGATTCATCATCCATCATGTCTAATGGGTGAACCAACAACACTAAGATTCAAGTGAAGGACACAGGACATCACCTTCTAATGAGAGATATGTCAAAGGATTTGTGACTGTCTTCATTTGTACATTTTAAGTAGAAATGAGAACACTTAAACTAATAATACATTGTCTCTTCTCTGTCTCCTTGGTCAGCTCAGTACAGCAGAGATAGTGTGCTGAGTACCTTGAAATGGCAGGTCTCAGTCTTAAGACCACAGAAACCCCTTGGACTGTACTTTAGAATTTCTTCCCTTTGGCCTTCTTGTATACTTTCCTAAAATCTACCTTCTGCTTCTCTCTAAGGTTGATGATCTCAGTCTTGTTGAATAAAATTCAATTATAAAATGAGAATTCTACAGCTGGAGCAGGATGGATGGATGTAGTGAAATGTGTTATGTCTCTCCCAGGGGATGGCTGTGCCTTCTCAGCCACCAGGTGATGATGAATTTTTGATGAGCTTCTAATTGATGACATTTCCCACCACACATTTACAAATACAATTTAAATAAAAGCAAAATTTGGCAACTTTTGGTGGCTTGTCTGGCAGCAAAATCATTTACCACCCCATGTATTTAGCTCACGGTGATGCAAGCATCTTTAAAAACAAAACAAAATAAACTGGAATTTAAAGAAATCTTGTTTTTTGCTTTGGTATCAATTATATAATATATATATATATATATATATATATATATATATATATAATATATATAAATCTGTATATATATAAATCTGTATATATATATAATATATATAACACATTCTTTTATTTTTATAGAAATTTGTACATACCTAAGCTATGAGATTTTTATAGCAGGCTTAAAGGGCAAAAGTTCAGTGTATGATAAAATTACTTTTCAAATCCTAGATTTGAAGGATCCAAAAAAAAAAAGTCAAAAGAAGCAGGGAATTCTCTAATAAGTTGTGAAAGACAAAGTTGATTTAGATGTGAGGACCAAGCACTTCTATGGAAAATCTACCTTTGTCTGAAAAAGATGCCTCATTGTACAAAGGCTAAAATCATTTTACCACTTCTTCTAACAGCCTGAAAATTTTCTTATAAAGAATTGGGTTCTTAAATTTTACCCAAGGGGTGGGGGAAGAACCTTTGGTGAGACTAATGACTAATGATTTCTTCTCTAAAAATAAATCCTACTTTTGTATGTGGCAGCCTGAAAGGAGACAGGATCACAAGCCCACCTTTTCCCTAGTCGGCACCGGGGACAGGGTTTTCTGTCATATTCCTGGAAACTCTCCCAAGGAGCCATCAGCTCTTGCGGGACCCAAAGGCATATCAGTTGTCTCTGCAGAGCTCAGAAGGATGACATAATGCATTTGGTAAGGGCTCACATGTCTGTGGAAAGATGATTCATCAGGGTAAAAACTAGGACAATAGAATTCTACAGAGTGCTTTGCATCTCCAGGTGCTTGGAGATTAAAAGCAACAGTGGAATGAAATGGACTTGGTCGAGATTGAAAAGAAAAACATCAAAGAAATACAAGCAAATGATGTGACCCTCAACCCCGGTCACAGAGTTTTTATGATGGGGTTCCTAACTAATGGTCAAGCTGAAGTTCAAAGGTAATCCATGAAGCTAAAATGAAATACTTGTAATTAGGTTATCACTACTGAAAAGTATGGCCCATGAACCAGGAGCATCAGCCTATCTGGGAAGTACATGTGAAATGCAGGTTCTTGGGTACCATCTCAAAACTGCTAAATCTGAATATGTGGGGGACTCAGACATCCATGTGGACAGAGGAGGAAAAGAAAATGTGAAGCAGAGGCTTAACAACAAAATCAGAAACTAAACATCTCTCTTTCTGCTTGTTCCATTTGCTGTGGGCTGACATCAAGCAGATAAGCAATATAAGGATTGGAGGGGCCTGACTTGATTAGGTGTTGGTAAACACTTGAGTGTGAGTTAGATTAAGTCTGAAGGTCAATACAAGTGCCATGAAGGTTTCATAGAGATGAATGTAGAATTGCTAATTAGAGACCATTCTGCAAACTGTTAAGTATACTCGATTTGTATGTCCACAACAAAGGAACCACTACTTGTATATTCTACAATGATGACTAAGCAAACCCCAGGCACCTGCTCAATCAGAAGAGAGCTGTAGGTTAGCAGTAACATGTGCTTGAAATAGATGAGTGAACATTGACCCAAGGTAAATATCCTCTGTCTGGTCAACACCTAAGTAGAACTCTGCTTTACAACAAGACTACTTGAATCTCTGGAACGTCTTTGAAAACTTTTATTAGTTCTTTGAGTTTTATAAATATTCTTCACTGTACTTTGACTCTTTCCAGATCTACTCTCCTTCCCTACCCTAAAATTATGTCCTTTTGTTTTCTTTTTCAATCTTTAAAGGTCGACTTGTGCTTCACAAACTTTCTTAAGTGTGAGGTCTTCTACTGGAACATGGTTGGCCTAACCAGGGGCTACGTTCTTAGAGAAAACTGGCTCCTCTCCCAGGAGCAAACAATGGCCAATATCCACAGCTAGGGGTGCTGCTGTATGTTCAACTCCTCACTTTTTTGAGATAGAGTCTCATGATGTACCCAAGGCTGAGCCAGACACTCATGATCCTCGTGTCCCAGCCTCTTGAGTGCTGGGGTTGCACCAGCGTACCCAGCAATCTCTCAAACTTTTAATGACGAAACAGGTTGAGATTGGTCATATGGGTGAAGACAGGCCCAAGGAATGGTCTCAGGACACTCAGCAAGTGATTCTGTTATATAGTCTGTATTACAAAGGAAGGGCAGGTAAAGAGAAAAAGTCTACCCTGGCTCAGCTTGCCCTTGAGGAGTTAGAGAGAAAGGAGGATGGGAAAGATTCATGATGGGAAGCTCCAATGAGCTAATTATGTTAGGAACCTGTGTGGCTGCAATACCCTCATGCAATCAGTTGTCTGCAGCCTGAGATAAAGTGTAATGAAAAAAAAAAAAACAGTGCATTTCATGATGTCCATTTGGGTGAATGATGGGTAGTTTTTTTTTAAAGGCACAATGAAAGGAACTGGTGAAAGAAACTGGGTGACAAATGGGAATGGAATATAGCAACTTTCGAGCAGAACCCTAATATATACTTACCAAAGCACATTAAATTAATGGATGCTTCCATGCAAGGAGCATAGTAAGGTGTAATATGTCACTCTGCCTAGTTCCCTGATTGTCTCTATTAATACTATTACATCTCTACTTTATAGATAAAGAGATCAAGACTTAAAACAGATAAGGAAACTCAGAGATAGCACCCCAATTCCATCCTCTGGACTTTCTTACTGCTCCAGTACCTTAGGTAAGAACAGTGGGAAGAGCATGGCTGATTCAGTCCCATGGTGCTGCTCTGGATCATTACAGTTTGGGCTTAGAGATGAGTTTCTGGATTGAGCAGGATGTAATGCCAAAGCAGCTTCCAAATTAGTTGGTGAATACTTCCTCTGTGTCTTCTCACTTTACTGAAGCCCCACCTGATACTTTCCCAGGGTCCAGGGCTATGAAGGAGAGATTCATATGTGATTACAAGGCATGTTTACTGTAGCAGGTCTACTTAACACATGTCCATGTGTATACAGGGTCACCAAACTCTGTCTCCCTTGGCTTGACAAATTTAGAAATACAAGACTTACCTTCACACCCTCCATGCCCAATATTATGAGACATTTAATTACTGCTTAATAATGGTCTAATGTATGAATGAACTGTGACAGGGAAGGAATGCAAGGATTCCTCCCCCCCGTTTCCAAAGGGCTGTCACAATTTGTTTCACATTGAGGACCTAAAGGGCGTCATGTGCTCCTTCTGGGAAATGAGAGAATGAATGCAAGTAAAGGCCAGAAAGTTATCAACTCTGCTGTAGTAATATTAAAGACTTTAAATTAAAAACTATTAAGAAAAATATACAACAAGCAAGAAAAAAGTATAGCTGCACTTGGCTTCTTCATTACATGCTTGTTTTAAAACACTCCCTGGCATTACTCTGTGGTTAAAAACACATCTTGAGGAGCATTTCTTGGAATCACTGGCCTGACATACACTCAAAAATTGCCTACCTCTGAACAAGCCTTGGAAAATAACTGATTCCCCATAGCTGTGTGAGCAGAAGCAGGCACAGTATTGTTCCTGTAGATCATCTGAGCTGTGTGAACAGAAGTGAAGGGTCCAAGAACTCACTGGAGAGACTTAAAGTTAATTAAAACACATCTTTCATTGTCTCAAATTTGGATAATAAATGCTCAATGGAGCGCAGTGAAAAGAAGTCCAATGCTCTGTGGTCACATTTTGAGTCTTCCTTTTTGGCCTTATGAGAATTGGCCTCCAAGAAAATGCCCATTCCTATATTTAAGACAAAGCATTGTGCACTGGTGGATACACTGTATGCCCTCAGGAAGAAAATGAGCCACAGTCATTATTATTTACTGCCTAGCCTGGTTACACACAGACATCATCATGCCCATGCCCCACCCTATCTCATTTTTTCTGAAAGCCTGGGCCTGGGTTGTAGTTTGTGAAAGATGGTAAGTCAATCTTTATTCAAAACCAATAAACTCTGAGAAAAAAATGATGAGCTTATTAATTCAATGGTCATTCCAAAGAATTCACTTACAGGGACACATTCCAATAGTTTTATTCAATTACAACGATTAAAAACCTGTCAGTTTTGCAGGTCAATTGTTTCTAGCAAATCTCTTATGAGTCAAGAATTCCAATCGAAAAATGTACTCAATACAAAGACTTTACTAGCTCAAAGGTCTGAGGCTTTGATTCCCTATCTCTCATAACACTGCCTGTTTCTTTGTCCCAGGCACTCTGGTTGGAGGGTGTGATAGAAGTATCTTTGTTTCTTAAATCAATATTAATCAATTTTCATAAAGTATCTAAGCAGTATATGGTCATTTATATAGTCTCTTCTTTCACTGCTAGACTTCCTCCTTTACTTAAACTATCTATCATCTATCACTTTCCTGTATTTCCAATTAAGCTTCTGTGCGATTGTCAAGTAAATCATCAGAAAAGGCAATTGAAACTCCCACACTTCCAACTCACTCCACCTTTGAAGAGATGCTAGGGAGCAAATGATTGATGTGACTGTCTCTTGGTCTTTGTCATAGCTGCTGGCACCTTAGATAATATAAATACCTGCTCATTCGGTGCCAAGCACTGTACCCAGGAGTGTGGTGGTTACATACAGATCCATCCACCTGTCTTTTCTTGAGAATGGAATGCATCCTTTTTCTTCTGCTTTCAGACAGGTGAGACATGCATTCACTCCCTATTACATAATCTGTTAGCAGAATCACAAACAGCTTCTAATCAGACACATTGATATTTCTAAAGGGAACTGTATGAATATTCATACACACTGGACAAAATAAAGACTATAGATTCCCATCAGCTGTTAAAGTATACCTAATAAACAGACAAATTATATCAAGTCCAAGGGAAGATCCACTGCTAGTCTATAGGCTTCCTATTGGCTCATGCCTGTAATCCTAGTCCTCAGGAAGCTGACACAGGAAGAAGCTCACAGGTGAGTCACACACAGGAATAGGGTAGGAAAACCAGCCAGAAGATGTTGTAGTCACACTGAGAAATGATGCAGAATCTTGCATGTGGGATTTGGAAGCTCTTCCATGAAAGGGCAATTCTTCAGTTTCATCCTGAATAGTAGGAATCAGTTTCAGAAGAGAAGGAAGAATGTCTGGCTAAGGAGAACATAGTCTAAGAAGCTATTGTGAGCAGGAGGAATGGGCAGGAATGGCTCAGAATGCAAAGCACTAATCTCCATTTGATTATCATACTGGCATGATTTTCTTCTGTTAAGCTGCATGCTCATATCCAAGCTGTCTTCATTAGAGTCATGCTGAACTTTCCCTTCATTTCTCTTGCATAATTCTAGCCACTAGTCTAGAGATATCTACAAGTAACAGTTGAAATCTAGGTGCATTTCTTTGCCATTTGTACCATCTCTTCACAGATTTTTTTTTTTTGCAGCCCTATAGTCTATGCCAAAATTAATTGGGGAAAAGCAATCCAAATTTGTACCAAAATCTACAGAAAAGACATTGTGTGTAGGAGCTGAGAGAGGTTGGATGGAAACAGCAAAAAGAGCTCAGTAAACATAAATCCAACAGTGTCTGTTCTTTACACTATCACTAGAACACCTGATGGCCAGGGCTTGTAGCTCAGTTGTAGACTGCTTACTTAGCACTCACGAAACCATCTCCAGCACCACATGAGCAGTATAAGCCTGGAATGCACTCTCCAGGGAGAGGTAGAAGTATGAGAAGTTCAGGAATATCCTCAACTGCATATTGAGCTTGAGGCCCGACTAGGCCTGTCTCAAAAGCACAACAAAATAAAACCCAAACTAGGCCACAAAATCACAAATCAGGTCAAAGTGCTTGCTGTGCAGGCCTGATGATCTGACTTTGAGTTCTGGAACTCACAGTGGAAGAAGAAAACTGCTTCTGAATGTTGTTCTCTGACCTCCTCAGGTCATGTGTGTACCCTAACCCCCACCCATCCCTCTCTGTCACTCTGTCTCTGTCTCTCTGTCTCTCTGTTCCTCTCTCTCTCTCTCTCTCTCTCTCTCTCTCTCTCTCTCTCTCTCTCTCTCTCTTCTCTCTCTCTCTCTCTCTCTCTTCTCTCTCTCTCTCTCTCTCTCTCTCTCTCTCTCTCTCTCTCTCTCTGTGTATGTGTATGTGTATGTGTGTGTGTGTGTGTGTGTGTGTGTGTGTGTGTGTGTGTGTTGACAAGGGAAAGTTCATCTTTGTCACTCTTTGAATAAGGCTGATAGGCTCAGCCAGCCCCAGTCTGCACAGATGGTCTCATCATTGCATGAAGAGGTGTTCAGTTGGGAAGCTGGTGTGTTCCATTTGCAAATTGCTTCCTGTGCCTATTTTTCTATAATCTCCCATTCAGACTTGCCTTCTGCCTTATAAGAAGCTCTGATGTGACCAGCATTGGAAGAAGCAAATCCACTCTTCATGTGGTTGTTACAGGTGCATGCATTGCTTTTGCATGCTAACTTATCTGGCCCTGGTGAAATTGTCAAGAAGTGCTGTGACTTCCTTGATTAACTTCCAAACATACTTTAATATCATTGTTGGGGAGGAACTGTAACCCACCAACGGTACTCATCTTTACATTTGCTGTTTTGGCAGAGTTGCTAAAAATCCATTTATTCAACTTGTAACTTTTCTAATCCAATGCTTAGTATTCCTATTTCATTATTAAAACTACATTAATTTAGAGTATATGGGAGTTGGAGATGTAGCTAAGGTGGTAGAATGCTCAGTAGGCATGGACTAGTCCCTAGGTTTCACCCACAGCACCACATAAATCAGGAGTCAGTGGCTTGGGTTAGTAAATCCAGTACTCAGTAAGCGGAGGCAGAAAATTGATCTTTAAGGACTTTAAGGACATCAAGTTCAGTGGGTAAGGAAGAAGGGGTGGATCTGGGAAGAGTTAGGGGAGAGTGATAAATATGATCAAAACCTATTGTGTGAAAACACTCAGAGAAATAATTTTTAAAAAATTTATAATTATACCTTTAGGTTATACCCATCAATTTGTGTAGCATTCAGTCCTCTGCAAAGAAGGCTCTAAGTGTAGTGGACATCACTTAACATAGAGACTCACACCTAGTCAAAGTGTAGCAAATGAGTGAAAGTAGTATGCTAAGCTCCAAATGGGACATCTTTATCAGCCTCTTTTTCCCAAAGCTCAGGGAACATAGAGGAAGAGGGGGTGGGAAGATTGTATGATCCAGAGGTAGTGAAGATTGCTATGAAATAGTGCCTTCTGGACATGAAAAGGTCAATCCACTCATGAACTCACAGAAGCCTTAGCTGCCTGCACAATATGAAGCCAATCAGCTTCCCAATACAGAAGTAGGAAGGGCTCATGAGACCCCAGCCCTAGCTGAGTGCTAATAGTGGTCGATGGCTGCTAAGGAAGAGAGAGCCAGTTTAATTAGGAGTATGGCTGCTTATACACTGCCCATCCTCCAGTGGATGACCCTACACCCATCACATAGGGACGGCGCTAATTAGAGGAAGAGGAGAAGGAGCAAAAAGAAGAAAGAGGAAGATGAGAAAGAGGAAAGGAAATAAGTTGGGAAAGGGATGTGGGGGGCAGGACTGGGAAAGTTGGAAAGGGGAGGGGTAGTAGATATGATCAAACTATATTGTTTGTATATATGAAATTCTCAAAGAATAAATAAAATATATAATAAATAAATAAATTTGGAGAATTAGATGCTGGGTCTCTTATCTCTTTGATTGCATTTAGAATAATTCTGGAGAAGTCAGAAACTGAAGTATTCCATTTGGGTGCCATACTGCTTACAGTAATTTTGCTGCTTCTCTATTAAGTGGCCTATACTATACAAATATGACAACTGCCAAGGGAGTCCAGTGGATATGAACAGAGTCAGAGGATGGGCTCCTGGGATAAAGTCAGATGGTAGGTGAAGCAGTTCTCAAGCCTTCCCTACAAGGCAGCACATGAAAGTGCTTTCTAATGACATCTGGATATGACAGCAGTCAGATGAGCAGCTATGATTTGCTATATACCTCACAGACATGTAAAATCTTCCAAGAGCCAAATAGCTCATTCAGAAATGGCTCCTGAACTATTCCTGCAGACTTCATTTTTCTTATTAAGGGAAGGAAAAGCATCTTCCAATTCAAACTGAAAAGTACTTAGTCAACTTGTTTACGTGACTGTGCAGCTGTTCCTGATGTAAGCTATTAGGAAAGATAAGTTGTTTTATAAGGCTGCATTCAAAGTTTTCATAACTTCCTCAACATTAAAAAAAATCAGGGTGGTTGAGGATTTAGCTCAGGGGTAGAGCTGACATCTGACAGAGGGCTGATATCCAGAATATATAAAGAACTCAAGAAATTAGACATCAAAATGCCCAACAGTCCAATTAAGAAATGGGCTATAGAACTAAACAGAGAATTCTCCACAGAGGAAGTTCAAATGGCTGAAAGACATTTAAGGAATTGCTCAACATCCCTAATATCCGGGAAATGCAAATCAAAACGACTCTGAGATGCCACCTTACACCTGTCAGAATGGCTAAGATCAAAAACACAGTAGACAGCTTATGCTGGAGAGGATGTAGAGCAAGAAGAACTCTCCTCCACTGCTGGTAGGAATGCAAGCTTGTACAGTCACTTTGGAAATCAATATGACGCTTCCTTAGAAAAGTGGGAATCCATCTCCCCCAAGACCCAGCTGTAGCACTCTTGGGCATATACCCAAGGAATGCTCAATCATACCACAAGGGCATTTGCTCAGCTATGTTCATATCAGCATTGTTTGTAATAGCCAGAACCTGCCTGGAAACAACCTAGATGCCCTTCAACTGAAGAATGGATAAAGAAAATATGGTACATATACACAATGGAATACTACTCAGCAGAGAAAAACAATGACATCCTGAGGTTTGCAGGCAAATGGATGGATCTAGAAAAAATCATCCTGAGTGAGGTAACCCAGACTCAGAAGGACAAACATAGTATGTACTCACTCATAGGAGGATACTAGATGTAAAACAAAGATGACTAGACTGCTACACAACTCCAGGGAGGCTACCTAGAAAACGGGACCCTAGGAAAGACCCAGGGATCACCCAATGACAGAGAAATGGATGAGATCTACATGAACAATCTGGACAACAGTGGGAGTAATGAAGGGCAAGATTTGAGGGAAAGAAAGCTTAGGGGAGCTGGAGATCCCAGCTGGATCAAGAACAGAAAGGGAGAACAAGGAATAACAGACCATGATAAATGAAGACCACATGAGAACAGGAATAGGCAGAGTGCTGGAGAGGTCCCCAGAAATCCACAATGATATATCCTCTGTATACTGCTGGCAATGGTCGAGAGAAAGCCTGATCTGACCTAGTCTGATGATCAGATGACTAAACACCCTAACAGTCGTCTTGGAACTCTCATCCAATAACTGATGGAAGTGGATGCAGAGATCCTCAGCCAGGCCCCAGGTGGAGCTCCAGGTATCCAACTGTTGAGAAAGAGGAGGGACTGCAAGAGCATGAATTGTTGAATCCAAGATTGAGAAAAGCACAGGGACAAATAGCCAATCGAATGGAAGCACATGAATTATGAACCAATGGCTGTGGAGGCCCCAGCTAGAACAGGCCCTCTGGATAAGTGAGACAATTGAATAGCTTGATCTGTTTGGGAGGCACCCAGTCTGTGGGACCAGGACCTGTCCTTAGTGCATGAGCTGGCTGTTTGGAACCTGGGGCTTACACAGGGACACATGCTCAGCCTGGAAGGAGGGGACAGGACCTGCCTGTACTGAATCTACCAGGTTTAAATGAATCCCCAGGGGTGTCTTGGTCCTGGAGGACATGGGAATGGAGGGGAAGGGCTAGGGGGAAGGTGGGTGCGGGAGGGGGAGGACAGGGGGACCCATGGCTGATGTATAAAATTAAAACACATAATAATAATAAAAAATAAAAAAAATCAGACTTTTGGTGCTAGGTTACATAATGTGATGGAACAATCATTTCTCTTTGAATCTGAACAATCAAACATTTTTATCCTTTAGATGTGACTTGTGGGTTTAGTACAAATGAGTATTTCAAAGACCCCTGTCACTGTTATTTTTTATTTATTTATTTATTTATTTTTGAGATAGGGTCTCAACTATATAGTGCAGTCTGGACTTGAATTCACAGAGATTCAGCAACTTCTGCTTTTGAGTGCTGGAATTAACATGCCACAATCCCTTTGTATCAGGTACTTGTCTCCTTGGCAACAAAAAGCCTGACAATGCATTTTTTTTTTGTTTTGTTTTTTTGAGACAGGGTTTCTCTGTGTAGCTTTGCGCCTTTCCTGGAACTCACTTTGGAAACCAGGCTGGCTTCGAACTCACAGAGATTTGCCTGGCTCTGCCTCCCGAGTGCTGGGATTAAAGGTGTGACAACACAATTCAAGGGAGAAAGTTTACACTGTCTTACAAATCTAGAAGGATATTCTTCATCCTGGCAGGAAGGCATGGAGACAGGATTAGGAGACTAGTCTGTCACATTTCAAAGGCACACAGGAAGCAGAGAGAGAGAGAGAGAACAGCAAGTGGGGCTGGGCTATAACATTTCAAGGTCCACCATCCAATAACTCACTTCCTCCAGCAAGGCTCCACCCTCCTAAAGGTTCCATGGCCTTCCCAAACAGTTACCACCAGCTGGGCACCAAGTGTTCCAACACATGAGCCTATATGGGACATAACACTCCTTGTGTGATAAGACTTTCAAAATCAATATTTCAGACAGCAATGAAACAGGAATGACTGTATAGCCATGGTCAAGATCTCAGTACAGGTTGAACATAGATGGTTTTAACATTCATGTAAGTAGGGGCCACCAAAAGATGTTAAGGTAGATGATCTGTGCAGTTGCACTTCAAAAAAAAAGTCATGCTAGTTGTGAGTATATGCATATTTGCTCCTAAAATCTTCTTGAAATAAGTTAACTTCCCTGCCCAATTAAACCAGGCTTTGTTATAATAACTTATGCTGACCAAAGGAACAGAACTCAATCTGAAACTCTATGTTTACTTGTGCAAATTGACTTGACCTTTGACCTACTTACTGTAACTCATCCCTTCAGCTTAGGCCTAGAGGTTAATGGAAGCTTGGAGTTCAAAATCTAGAATCAATCTCACCATGTTCTAGAGAGCATTGGAGCCATTCCATATAACTCAAAGCTTATGAATAATAAAATGAAATGTTTTGGGTTTTTTTGTAAGCCATGGAGCATAGGGGCAATTTGTTCCAAAGTATTACTACAGGAATAACGGATTCATGCATACATCCTAGGATATATGATAGTTTCTGCCTCTGCTGATTCCAAATTCAAACTATCCAAAGGAGTTTTTTCAATCCTTTTTTGGAGTTGAATTAGTAGAACAGCCTTCTAACCAACACTCCCGAGCCTCTTTTGGCTCAGCTCCATTCCATCCTGAAGTATATGTAGGTTCCTCTCAAATACTACCTTCAGACCCTATCTTATCCCATACTCCCTTGTGCCATTTCTGATTTGAATTTGGCCTTGTTTCCAAACACTAGAGAGTTTTATCACTTCACTGTTTGTATCCCTAATTCTTCATGCCATATACTCTATTCAGGAAAAACACCTTCCTCCAACATGCCTGTCTTAATTTCTTTTCCTGTTGCTATGATACATAAAATACCTTGACAAAAGCCACTTAAGGGATAAGAGGTTTGTTGTGGTTTACAGTTGAAGGGTACATCATGGTGAGGAAATCAGGGCTATAGCACTCTGAGGCAGCTGTTTACATCACATCCACATCAGGAAGCAGAAAGGGATGGATAAATGCTATGCTGGTGCTCAACTAGCTTTCTCCATGTTATACAGTTCAGGATCCCAGACAGAGAACAGTGGGTGAGTCTTTTCACCTCAAAGAACTTAATGTATATAATTACCCAGGATCATGCCCTTTAGCTAGCTTAGCGTAGACCATCTCTTGCTGAAGTGTGCAAGCTTGTCTCTTAGGTGATTTTAAATCCTGGATGGTTCACAGCAGTATCTATCAGAAATATTCAGCACCAAGGTTACAGACATACACTTCCACACCCAGATTTTAAGGAGGTACTGGGTATCCAAACTCAAGTTCTCATGCTCAAGCAGCAAAAATTTCATTCACTAAGCCATCTCCCCAAGACCCAGTTTCACATTTTTATTTTTTTGAAATGGACCCATGGCCAGGTTTCAGACTCATTTGGCAGTGCTTATGAAATTCTGTTAGTGTGTTCTGTTTCATTACATCTTGTGATATGTATTGGCTTTTTAAAAAAAAATCAAAGAAAGAAGAAAGAAGAAAGAAAAACAAAAAGAAATGAACCATGGACTATGTCCTCAAGGAGCTTTACAATTAATAGCAACAACAACTAAATATACCAAAGGAAGCATTAGAATTTTCAGAGGAAGGAATTTCATTTCATTTGGTGCCTATGATTTCAATGTTTATCTAACTGGCAGACTTAAGAGCCACAAGGCAAGCATGAGAGATGCAGTTCCCACAATCACAATCACATCTTCCACAGAGAATTTCCTTAACCTAATTGCCACTGCTCTGAGAACATGACTGCCAGTCCTCATTTATTTTCTTTGCAGAGGCAGTAAGGAAGGGCCAAAGGGCTTCTGGTGAAGGAATCTTCTGCTGAAGCACACCAATTCCATTTTCCTTAGTTTACCAGAAACAGATGTGAAATGTGCTTTCTTAATTTCACCCTTGTCATTGGATAGACATGTAGCAATGCCTATCAATTATCAGTATGTTATAAAACCTTAGGATCAAGATTCTTATTTCTAAGTGCAGTGCCTAATTCTTCCACCTTTTTATTACAGTTTATTGAATTTTTTCTTTCTTTTTTTTTTTTGAAGAAAGGGTATCGGGAGTTGAACTCAGGGCCTTGTATATCCTGGGCTACCAGTGTCACTAAACTACATCCCTAGTCTCAATTTTTTAAACTTTTTTATACATTTATATATATTTTATAAATAATATGTATGTGTGTGTGTGTGTGTGTGTGTATGCACATGTGTAGGTGGGTGTGTGTGCATGTGTATGCTCATTCATGTAGAGGCAGTGGACAACTTTAGGAATCATTCTTATGAATTCTATCCACTGCTTTGAGATAGTGTCAGTAAGCCTGAAGCTCACCAGTTCAGCTAATGCCAGGGATCCTTCTGCCTCTGTATCCTCCAGCACTAGTTTGCCAGCATGTTCCATCACTTCCAGAATGGGTTCTTAGGATTGAAGTCCTCCTATTTGTGAGGCAATCACTTTCACTGACTGAGCCACAGCCCTGCACCCAGCCCTCTAGTCCTGTTCTTAATTATGAAACAGAAGGTACTAACAGAATTTTACTGTAGTATTGCCAAAAGAGTCTCCAAAACAAGCCTGGCACACTTAAAGAAATGTGAAATGCACTTGAAGATGATGCCCACCCCCTCCATCGCTCCCAAGAATGACTACGTTCAGTACACATAAGGTTGGAGTTCTGGAAATTTCTAATTCAACTTCATACTAATTGTTGCACTGGACATTCATTCACACAAATGAATCTCCCCCAACACACACACTGAAATATAAGGCAAAGATGGTACAAAAGAGAGATGTTAGACGGGAAGTCCATATCCCAACTGGTTCAAATTTTTCACTGACCAGGATGGACTATAGTAATGATTTATATTGATAGCTACACTGACATTTTGACAATTTGAATGAGTTTGTTTTTAATATTCTAACCATATGTTTAGAGATCTTACCAGTGTGGGCTGAATATGTAGCTTGCTTGGTAGAGTGTTTGCCTGGCATTTTTGTGGCTCATATAATTAAATCCCCAGTACTGTGCAAATAATTAATTATCTAACCAATGAAAGTCTATTAAAAAACTCTTGGGCTTTGGAGATGACTCCGTGGCTAAAACAGTCACCTCACAAACTTGAGGACCTAAGCTCAGCACTCCAGAATCTATATGAAATTCTGGGTGGGCTTGGTGGCTCATCTTTAATTGCAGCCTTGGAAAGTGGCAGACTGCAAATTCTCAGAGAAGGTTGTCTAGCAAGACTAGCCATATCAGTGACCTCTGGGTTTGACCAAGAAACCCTGCCAAGGTGAATAGGCAGAAGAGCAATGGGGGGATGATTCCAGACATCAATCTCAGGTCTTCATATGAACACACATATATGTGCATCATCACCACCAGCAAACATCACCATCATCGCATATGTATGCCTGGAAACATGCATCTATGCACATACTACACAGATAAGAAAATGGAAAGGGGAGTGGCAAAGAAACCTTACTATCTTCATTTTTAATCTTCAATTGGAAGTAGTGTCTTTCAAGCAGAGAAGACCTTTGCTGTGTCTATTATTAGAGAAAAGAAACCTGAAACATGGAGGATTCAAGGATATTCACAGCTCAGTGGCAACCAAAATGGGAAATGCTAAGAAAGTAAAGATAGCAGAGCCCAAGCAAGAGTTGGGAAAGATTGGGATGACAAAATTAAATTTCTCTGGGACCTCTTCCAGGCTGATCTGTGGCTGGAAGGAGAAAAGAAAAGCTACAGTATGGCACTGTGAAGGAACAGATGTCAGGAAACCCCAATTTTAGGGGATGCTGTGCCTGGAAGAACATTCTGGGTGACATTCTTGGTAATCGACTGTGTTCTTCAGTTCACTTTTGAAAGTTTCTGCTTTCACTGAGGTGAACTACAGGCAAAGGATAAAAGATTTCATTGCCCCTCCCTCCATTTTAGCAGCTTCTCCCTTAATCAAAGAGTTATTTTTAAAAATCAAGATGTCATGTTTCTAAGGCTGGCCTCTAATTGACTATGTGCTTGAAGATGACCCTGAACTTCTAATCCCACAGCATTCACCTCCCTAGCACTAGGATTATATGTATGTCCCAACCATACTAGGGTTTACATGGTGCTGAAGATTAGCCCCTCGGCCTTAGTGCTTGCTAGGCAAGCACTCTACCAACTGAGCTATAGCCCCAGCACACTCTTCTTCTACCCTCCAATATACATCCCAAGATGTTCTGTTCAGAATCTGCTCAAAAGAGCTAGTGCTCTGGAATGTCCTGACTATTACCAACTCCAAGATGCTCTGCTTTAAAAAAAGAATGGAGTGAATAATCTGTGATAGACCCAAAGAAACTCCCACAAGCCAGAAGAGGAGTGATTTTTTTTCTTGGCAAAAAATATTTTTCCTCTGACTCCAGGTCACTTTATGTAAAGAGCACCTCCTTTCCCACACATCTCTGTCAGGGTTTTTCAGCTTTGACTTCTGGGGCCAGACAATGTGGTTTTTATTCTCTCTCTCTTTGGGGCTATCCCATGTGCTGCAGGATATTCAGCAGCTCAGCAGGTGAAAAGGGCAGCCCCTCACCCAGTTTTGAAGATCAAATATGTAGAGACACTGTCAAATGTCTCCTGGAGGGCAAAATCAGCTAGCCAAGATCCATGGAACTATGTGAAGACAAACTTATCGCCAGCACCAACTCCCCTTAAATGCCTTGCCTTGCATTTTGTTTTTACTATTTGGCAGTTGTTATTAGTACAAAAACCTTTCTTGGTGGGGGGACAGAGAACCTGTTCATCACAAAAAAAATAGCAGAATTGGACTCTAGTCAAGAGCTTTTGTTGTTGCGTCAAGAAAGAAAATGTTACACATGAATAATATTCCGAAGGAAAGACTTGAGCACCTGCATACTCTCTGCCCTCTGCCTTATTTATAACATTTGCAGATGTACTAAAGAAACCACTGAATGCATTCCCTCAAATTCACTGTAACCCTTGGAATTGATGCTTCATGACACCCGATGAAGATCTTCTAAGAAGATAAAAGGAAGCAAAGCTTTCTTTCACAAGATTCTAATATTAGATCTCTGGTTTGTGGAACACAGGTCTTGGGCTCAAGACAAATGTAGTAATTCAGTTATTGATCTGAAATCTCTCCTCCACTTTTTTTTGTTTTTTGTTTTTTGTTTTTGTAGTCCTCAATCTCATTTCTTATGGTTTCCTGAGGCCAGTATTTCTCAAATAGGGTCAATTTTCCCTCCCAGGGAACATTTGTTAATGTGGAGATATCTTTGGTGGCCACACTGGTTTGTGTGTATGTAAATGGCATCTAGTGGAGCCAAGCATGCTGCTAAGCACTCCAGAAGGTACACAGTAGCTTTACACAAAAGAGAACTATTCAGCCTCAAATAGTTATGCTGCTTAGGCTGAGAATCTAGGTCTACACAAGTGTTAGAATGCCTAATCACAGAGCTTAATTAGGTTATAGCCGAATGATAGTTCCCCCAAATCCCAATGTTTTAATGCCATGTGATGGTTTATATGATGCTATATCCATTGAAGTACACAAACATGCATGCAAACGCGCGCGCGCGCGCGCGCGCGCACACACACACACACACACACACACACACACACACACACACACATGGGGGCGGACTTCAACCTTTTTCTCTTTGGTTAAATTTTTGCAGAAACAAAAAAATTAAAAGTCCTTTTTTAAAGGAGATGAATTATATAATTTGCAAGAAAAAAAAAAGAAGAAGCCCAAAACAAAAACAAGGGTCCGGAAAGCCAGATACCATTGATTATGCTAGACAACAGTATTTGTTCAGTAATCATTGAGCCTGCAGAGGGAGCTCAAGGCTCTCTTCCTCAAAATCCTTCCCTCTCCTACCTTCATCTTCCACCAAGAGGAAGTGGCAAACAGAGGAGGAATAATCTAAGTGTATGGACAAGTCACCAGGAGGTGACCATGCTACCAGGTGAAGTAAATACTGAGCCATAAGCAGAACTGGGGGTGGGGATAAGGGCTTGAATTTCCCTCTTCCTTTAAGTCAATTTTCTATCTCTTTTCTCTTTAATAGCACTTTTCTGGACTAGCCAACTACAATTTCTTAATGAGAAAGCTGCTTGGAATTAATTTTTTTGTTTTAAGTATATACATAAACTTTGCTCCAAGTTCAAACAACGATAATGAAAAAATGGTGAGGCAAACAAAATATTAAAGGTCCAACATGTGGGGGTCCTGGTGAACTAGCCAAGGGAATGCAGATATCTACATCTTGAAGCTACAATGCATTCCTTGCCTGAGTCACTAAAACAATCACAAATAACATGTTAGTTTTCTTAATTGTCTTTGAACATGTATAAATAAACCAAATCGCTGTAAATAGAAATCCTATGAGCTCTTCTTGTGATTAAGAATTTAAAGCAATCTTCTCTTGGGCTTGAGGACTTCAAGAACAAAAAGTTTTAAATGGAACTGGAAAATGGTTAGATATTACCAGTGCACCCATATTACTCATGGAATATTTATGAGTCACGGAATGATCGCTCTGATTATTCCCAGCTGATTTTAACAAGGGATTTTTTTTCCCTCTCTTAATTACGTGCCTGCATGCAAACAAAAACCTATTATAGGACCCCGAAAGAACACACTGAATAAAATTAGAGCAGATCCATCTTTTGAAATCTTTGGATAATAGTCTAGATATAAAAATACAATGGTCCCCTTTGATCTGGATATAAGCACACTTGCAATAAAATTTCAATACAAGCCGAAAGTCATTTCAACTCTTCTGCATACTTGTTATGCTTCTCAATGAAAATACAGGTTTCATTGCCATCAGAGACATTTCGATCTCCTGGTTCACTTGAGAAAGGACATTTTTATATGTTCTTAGGTGACTATAAAGCCAATGACTGAAATTTAAAGGTAATTACTTTTCTTTATTGCTCAAGAACAAAAGAAAAATTTCAGTTTCATGAAGATGTAGGAAGGGTGGGGCTTTTAGATAGAATCAATGTCCTTGAGCATGACATTAAACGTCTATTTGATGGGTCTGGGGCTGTAGCTCACTGAACAGAGAACTTACCTAGCTGTCCCTAGGATTATATAATTCTGGGCTATGGTTCACACCTGTAGTCCCAGTACTTGAGAGTTTGAGGCAGGTAGATCAGGAGTTCATGGTCACCTTTGGCTACATAGTAAGTTTGAAGGCAGTCTGGGCTACATGAAACTCTTCCTCTTTTTAGTTTTTTAAAGGTCTGTCAATTACCATTACTGTCTAAAATTAAAATCTCTATTGTTGGAACAGAGGCAAAGGACTAAAATTCTGTTGTAGTATACACCTGTATACCATCCTTAGTTGAGGCATCTTCTCACCAAATTCTGTGTTTCAAAAAATCAAAGAGGTACGTGATCTCTGTGGGCAACAATATGGGACAGGCTCTTTGTTTCATGTGATAATCTATGGAGTCATAAGCTGAAAGCTTTTATATCAGAAACAGTGAAGAATTGGACCCTGAGCCAGGCGGTGGTGGCGCACACCTGTAATGCGAGCACTCAAGAGGCAGAGGCAGGCGGATATTTGTGAGTTTGAGGCCAGCCTGGTCTACCAAGCAAGATCCAGGAAAGGCGCAAAGCTACACAGAGAAACCCTGTCTCGAAAAACAAAACAAAACAAAACAAAAAACAAAAAGAATTGGAACCTGAGGCAGACATTCCCTACAGTGATCCTTCCCCATGATTCCTACCTCTTGGCATTCATACAAATCAACATGAACAGAACCTAAGAGTTGCCAATGAAAACCAGAAGAATCTGGGCTGGGAGAGGGCTCAGTGCTAAAGCATTTGCCTGCAAATTTAAGGACCTGAATTCAGAATGCACATAAACTCAGGCAAGGTAACACACATGTAATCCCAGCTCTTTCAAGGAGAGATGGGACGAGGGGACAGAACACCAGAAAGTTCACAGGCTAGCTAGCTTGGTTCATCCACCAGTAAACAAGAGATCCTGTCTCTAACAAAGTAGAAGGTGAGGACTAACGCCTGAGATTGTACTTTAATCTCCACATGTGCCATTGCAGTATGTGTTTATATGGGTGTGGAGATCAATTCAGCCAATAAAGGCAATTCTTCACTAGCCATGCCTTCTTCAGACGAGAATACATCCAGCTAATACTTTCACTGCAACTTGATAAGGTGGAATGGAGGATGTAACACCTTCATGCTCAGACTATTGGCCCATAGAAACCAAAATGACAAATTGTCTTAGTAAGGGTTTTTATTATTGTGAAGAGACACCATGACCATGGTAACTCTTATAAAGAAGACATTGAATTGGGGTGGATCACTTACAGTTGCATAGGTTCAGTCATTATGGCAGGTAGCATGGTAGCAGGCAGTCAGATGTGGTGCTGGAGCTGAGAGTCCTTTCATCTTGATAGGCAGGCAACAGGATGTCAATTGACTGTCACACTGAGTGAAGCTTGAGAAAAAGACCTTAAAGCCCAACACCACAGTGACATGCATCCTCCAGCAAGGGCATACCCACTCCAACAAAGCCACACCCCCTAATGGTGCCACTCCCTATGAGCTTATTGGGGGCCAAATACAATCAAACTACCATGCAAATGTATCTTGTTTTAAGCTACTCAGTTGCAAGTTGTTACTTGGTGAGAGAAAATTAGTATAGACACCTAGAACACCATGAAATAGGATAGCCAAGTTCTGTGGGCCAAGATTTAAAAATCAGAATTTAACTTTCCTAAATATGTGCCTGCAGAAAATGAGCCTAGTATTATTTCCTCTTTTTTTTACATTTATTTATTTATTTATTTATTTATTTATTTATTTATTTACTTACTTACTTACTTATTTATTTATTTTGGGTGGGTGAGTGGGTGCATATGTCACTGTGCATGTGTGGAGGCCAGATAATTTGCAATAGTTGGTTCTCTTTATCCAACTTGTAGATTCTGGGGATTGAACTGAAGTCATCAAGCTTGGCAACAAGTGCCCTTACCCACTGAGCCATGTCACTAGTTTCAGGGTTTCTGGTGTGGTACAAATGTTTAGTCAGTTTGGGGAGGCTCTATATTTTAACCATATTCCCTTATAATTTTAAAACTTTTCATTAATTTGAAGTGAGATTTATATAAATTAACGATTTTAAAGTAAGCAATTCAGTATGATTAGTACATTCACACTATTGCATAGCCAGAACCTTTATCTAGCTCCAAAATATTTTCATCATTCCCAAAAGGAATCTGTACGCATAGAACAGTCAATTCCCATTCCTTGCTCCAAGAGGTTATGAAAATTATTAATATACTCTATCCCTATGGATCTACCTATTTTTGCTATTTCACAGAAATTAAATCATGCAATGTGTTTGTGTCTGGCTTCTTTTACTTACTAATGTTTTAACGGTTTATTCATTGTGATGTTGAGATGCTGTTGTCTTCAGTGGCTGAATAATATTCTACATTTTTGGAAATCACCAGTATTTAGTAAACACCAACCTTTACTTATCTAGTCATCCACTGATCGATCCATCCATCCTGATGGACATTTGCGGGTACTTCTGCTTTTTGGCTATGGTATATACTGTTAATTTGAATATGTTTGCAGCCTAGGGGAATACACACTTTTTTGATATTCTGAGCTTCTAATGACCCCTTGCATTCTTTTCTACAGTGGCTATTCCAATCATATTCCTACCATCTATGGACAATGTTTTATTTTCTGTATATATTCACCAAATGTATCTGTTTTCATATTTTAGACAGTAGTCATACCAGTATGAATAGGTGTCTCAATTATTTTCTTTTTAAAGTATGTATGTGTTTGTGAGTATGCAGGTGTTGTATGTGTAGTGTGGCATGTATATGGGAGAAAATACCCTTGCAGAACCTAGAAGAGGATGTTGGTTGGGTGTTTTTCTTTATAGTTTTCTTTATAGTTTTGCTTATTCCCTTGAGGCAGGGTCTCTCACTGCACCTGAAGCTTGGCTGGCAGCTGGCAAAGCACAATAATCCTTCTGTCTCTACTCCTTCCCTCCACAGCTCTGAAGTTATAGGCACACACATAATTAATAATTAGTGTGTTTCATGTGTATGTTGGTTATTTGTATGTCTTTGGGAAGCTGTGTTGTTGAGTTATAAAAGTTCTTTTTAAATTATATTTTGTATTATAAGGTTACTAGACCTTTATCAGATATGTGATTTATAAATGTCTTCCCTTATTATATAGACTGTTTATTTTACTTTCTTGATAACAATCTATAATACAGAATATTTTAATTGTGATTAAGCCTAATTTACATATTCTTTCTCTTTATGCATGTGATTTTGGTTTCATATCTAAGAATCCCTTGGCAAGGCCAAGGTCATGAGGTCATGTTTGTTGATTTAGCTCCTTTATGGCTTTTGCTCTGATGCCTATGTGATTAATTAAATGTGAGTTAAGGTTTGTCAGTGGTGTTTAACAAGACTTTAAGAAACTTATAGTAGTAACTGAAATGGTATCAGCTTATTTTAAGGTTTTTAACCACTAATTTTCCCCTGGATTGACCATTTACATAGAGACTTGGGGAACAACAGATATGTGCAATAAACTTAATCTTTAAAATATACATGCCGGTGTATTTATGTCTGTGTATAGCATGAGTGTGGGTAGTTTATGCATATATTCAGATGCAATGCCCACAGAGAAATGGGAAGCAAGGTGAAGATGTTAGGAATTCACTTCCATTGCTGTCCACCTTAGTGCCTTAAGACAAGGCCTCTCACTGCACCTGGGAACAAGCAGTTTTTTCTCCTGGGCTGGTGGCCAGCAAGGCTCAGTGATTCTCTTATCTCTACACACATATTCACAATGCTGGACTAACAAGCATTCATGACCATGCACAGCTTTTTTGTTGACTCTAGGGACCCAATCTTCTGTCCTTATGCTTGCACATCAGGCACTTTTACCTAGTGAGCAATCTCCCTAGCTCTGGTTATGTATAAACATAATCCTTAGTGATTTTTCCCCATAAAATATATTTTACTGAATTCCTATCTTATGGTTTCATCACTGACATTCCAATGTTTAGTAGTCTCTTACTTTACAAACTTCCCCTTGTATCTTTAAAGCAAATCCAAATCAATGAAAAGCCAAGGGACTGACCAGCAGAATTGGTCTTATCACAGTTCTAAGAAACAGAAGTTCAATCTTGTGGCTGCAAAAAACCAGTGTTGCAGACAGTAAGGGACAGGGTTTCATCAATGTTTTGCCTATGATACTACTTACAAAACATTATTCAGCAAACATGACAGGAACAGGAAATGGCTTACAATCTCCCAACTACCTGAGTGCAAAGTAAATTTCCCTATAATCGAGTCTAGAAAACAGGTAATAAAGATTCTGTCATGCCAAGAAAAGTATTCACACGTTTATGATTTGTCCCAAGCATTTTCCTGGGAGTAGCAATGGAAAAGTTAGAGGTGGCCCTGTCCTTACCTAGCTAGCAAGGTAGAGTAGGAAGGGAAGAAACCAAAGGATTCAGCTTTATGCTCAGAAGTCTTCGCTGAAAACAAAGGATTCAAAAATCCCACCAAAGTACAGTAAAAAGAAGGATAGGAACTCTTTCAAGATAAACAACAAAATAGAGTACACAGGCCATTCTTTCCCTAAGTGCCCATACCACTCCTTGTGCATATCAGCCTACCTACCTCAACCAGTAGATGACGACCCCTTTGAGGGTTGAATGGTTCTTTCACATGGGTCACCTAAGACCACTGGAAAACACAGATACTTACATTATGGTTCGTAACAATAGCAAAATTACAGTTATGAAGAGCAATGAAAATAATTTTATGGTTGGAGGTCAGCACAACATGAGGAAATGTGTTAAAGGGTCGCAGCATTAGGAAGGTTGAGAACCACTGTTGTGTATTAATTAAGTTAGCTCGTTTTGCATAGTGTTTGCTGCATAATCATGAGGAACCGACTTTGATCCCCAGCATTCACAGAAAAAAACAGAGCATGGTGGAGCAGGTTTGTATTCCTAGAGCTAGGGAAGTAGAGACAGGCAGGTCCCTCTGGTTAACTGACCAGCCAGTCAATCTATGTGATGATCCTGAGGTCAGTGAAAGACACTGTCTCAAATGGGAGGACAGTGCAAAGAACTGATACATGTTTTCCTCCAACCTCTGTATGTGCAAAAACACACCTGCACGAATACACACACACACACACACAGTCCCACCACAAATAAGAAGTCATCAAATACTTGTTAACTTTAGTGTTAGGAAAAATAAATTCCCCTAAGTATGTTCAATACAGTTGGAAAACATATGGGTTAGCTGTTGTATTTCATATTGCTAGTGTGAGGTGAAAAGCTTTAGGTTGGAAATTGAATTAAGGATGACCCTGGGCTGGAGGTGCTCCTAGGTGACTGACAAGAACAAACATGGATATTTTCTGCAGGACCTTCATCTCACCCAGACATCAAAGAATGAGCACAAACAAACTTCCAAAGTGCATGAGCTCTAATGAAAACAATAAAATTGACAAAACATGACCCAGAATCAGCAGCAGGCCCATGCTCACAAATACTTCAGACATTAGAATTAGCAAACTCCAAATAAAACAAAACAAAATAAGTTTTATTATACACACACACACATACACACACACACACACACACACACACACACACACACACACACACGGGTTTCATGTAGCCCAAACAAACTTCTAATTTACTAAGGATGGCCTTGAACTCCTGATTCTCCTGCCTTCACCTAAGATTACAGCTAGAAACTACCCATGCTTATGTTTATATAGTGCTGGGGAAGGAATACAGGGCCTTCTGAATGGATTAAAAATACCTACTACATAAAATAGCCAGTTTGGAATATCTCAAGAACTATCTGGAGGACATTTGAGAAATTGTACAGAAAATAAGGAGTTGAAAAAGTCAAAGTGTCAGTAAGCATGATATTAAGACATTTCATTCATCTAATTAAGTTAAATGGGAATCATCTGGAAGGAATGGGGGCAGATGACTATAGGGTTAGAATTTCATAGAACTGTTGAAAGATATCTCAGTCTGGGGACCAGTGAGATGTCTCAGCAAGTAGTGTTGGTCATCAAGCCTGATTACCTGAGTTCAGGCCTCTGGTAAAAGGAGAAAACAGACTTTGACAAATTGTTCTCTGAGGTCTACTCATGTACCATGGGACACAAAGCCCCTTCCCACAAATACACACACACACACATACACAAAACACACAGACAAAGTAAAAATGTGAAAAGAGATCTCAACTCTGCAGTGCAGTAATTTGAATGAATTCCAAGGAGATAAACAAAAAGGAATTCATTACAATAAAATCATTGTGGAAATGTGTAACAGCAAATAGAGAACATCTAAAGAAAACAGAAAACACAGCTCATTTGCTAACAACTACAGTTTGACTGATGGATGCCTCATTAACTACAACAGAATCCAAATGACACTAAGAAAGAAAAGTATTTTCACTTAGAATTGTATACCTAGCAAAACTACTTTTCAGCAATACAGTAAGATACATATACATGCAGGCAAACAAATAGAGGATATGTTCTCATCAAATACTCAATAAAAATACTCTAAAGCATAGATATTATGGGAAAAGGAAAGAATGGAAAATCTAAACAGAAATAAGTAGTACTATATTTAAGAAGAAATGTAATGAAACATTGAATATATCTAAAAGTGACCTCTAATTTGAAGTGTTTAGAAGATAGATTAAAATACTAAACACTGTGACATAGAAGTTGGGAGGAATGATTAAAAAAAAAAAGATTTCTAAATTCCATTTTGTTTTTAGCACTTTGCCAAGACATTGGTTAACTTTGCAATGTTAACATAATAAAGACCCTGGGTTTTTTTTCCTATAAAAGTTCTATAAGTTTCTATAAACTTCTATAAAAATAGAACCCATAACTTCAAGTTTCACAGAGGGCAAAAAATATTTAAAATTTGAAGAATAAAAAATATCACTGTAGGAGAAAAGAATGTGTGCCAGGGGGAGAAACAGACTCCAGAAGGGATACATGCATTTAAAAAGTACCCAAAAAGATCAGTCATTCAAATTCAAACAAATTTGAAGGAAATATAGACTCGTGTGTTAAGAACCAAAATATGTCAGGAAGAATCCAAATAAAAAATTAATCTCAAACATGGCAGATGACACCTGACCACACACCAGTAAAGTCTCCAGAGAATAAATAAATAGGGGTAGTTGAAGAACAGCCATTCCATGATTGACCATGGAAAAATAGTTTCAGTAACAAAGAAAGGAAACTTGGACAGCAGGCGGAGGGGGTTGGGAGTCAGAGTTAGTTCAGAGTGCCTAACCCTATTTGAGAAATGTTACACTCTCAGAGTACATGCAACTAACTGCAAAGGGTTAGCTCCAATGAGTAAAACAAAGAAGTAGAGGGGGAAAGAAGGAGAAAGGAGAGAGGAAGAAGGGAAGGAAGGAGGGAGGGAGGGAAGGAGAGAAGGGGAGGTAAAGGAAGAAAGAACAAAAGTTATAAAATGCATCTTATAATGGCAGAGGAGTGAGGATGTATCCCGGTAGTCCAGATACTAGGGAGGCAGTGGCAAGAGGATATCTTGTGGCAGGCATATGAGGTTAGCCTGAGCATCAAAAGATAGAAGGCAAAATGCTAAGGAGATTACATTATAGTGAGAGATATTCATTTCTTAATTATAGATCAAGAAAGCAAAAGAATCAGCATTATAAGTCATTTGAATACCATGGCTATTTGAAAGGAAATATTTAGGTAAATTCACTTAAGATTCTTAAAATAAAAAAGCTACAATAAAAATCAAACTATTTCAAATGGTATAAAAAATAGAAATCCTCCAAAACAAAATGTTTGAGACGAGTTTCAGTTGATACTGAAATGAGTGTGTTCATCTGTGAAATAATTCACCCAGTTATAAAGGTATAAGGTCTTCATCATCTTATTATATGCTTCAATAAAAAGAATAACAACATATTTAGCAAACATATAGACACACACGTGATTTTTTAAGAAAGCAATAATGATTCTATAAAATAGAAAATAAAACAAACTTAAGATCAATAAAATTTTAAGTTAGTTCTTTGGATAGATTATAAAATTAAAAAATTAAGAATCCTCATATGTTGTTTGATATTTTGTTTGTGTTCTGACAAATAAAGCTTGCTTGGAATCAGAGGGCAGAGCTAGCCGCTAGTGAACCACAGAGGTCTGGAAGTCTGTACAGAGAGGAACAGGAAGTGATAAGGTGGGGCAGAGACAGGATCTCAGCCCTTATGGACTGGAGGAATGGAAGAGGAAAGAAGCATCTGTGGCTCTCCTGCTTCTCTGATCTTTCAGGTTTTACCCCAATATGTGACTCCTGGTTTTTATTGATAAGTTTCATTAGATTTATGCTTCACTCATGCTGCATAAGATCTTTCAAAGAGGTAAGGTCTCCCTGCTTACTTCAGGTTGACCTTGAGCTGGCAACCCTCCTAGTTCAGCCTGCAAACTGCTGGGAGTGTGCCACCATGCTCTGAAATATTTCACACATGAAATCTAAAACTGTAAAGGGATACTTGTATTAAAATCATTAAGAATTTTAATTTGGCAATAATCACTGGAAGGAGAGTGAAAATGCAAACCATAAATGAGAATTGGACATGTGCAACATTTAAAAGACACAAGTTTATTATCTATAAGAAGATCCTCAAAATCAGGAGCACAATTGACAACTACCTAGAAAAATAGAGAAGACACATGAAAAGGCATTTCTCAGAGAAGCAATTCCTACTGAAATATAAACATTAGGATACAATTACCCCAATAGCAATCAATGGGGGTGGAGGATGCAAACCATCATGAAATAGCATTTGTGTTCCCAGAGTGGCAAAAGAGAGAGAAAGAGGAGGAAGAGTTGAGATGATGACAAGCAGCAATGAAATAAGTATGGAATTGAGCTAAGGCCATCACAAAAGAGGAAGAGTTCCAGAAACAGTTGCTACTTTGTAATACAATCTGGCCTTAGGTTGTGTATGTGCCCAACTTTGGTTTGTATAAACTAGAACAGTTTGCAACTGTACTCTAGAAGATGAGCAGAAGGGCTCAGAGAAAGTAACATTAAAAGGGATACAATGAGGAACAAATGCTTGTCTACTGAGGCTGAAGAGAAGGCTCAGTGTCTGTTCCCAGTAGCCACATTAGGTTGCTCATAGGATCAAACACCCTCTGTGTCTCTCTCTCACACACAAAACAACACACACAAACACATATACATACACACACATAGATATACATGAATGCACATCAACTTTTTAAAACTGTGTCAACTTTAGAATGGACAAATGATACCTATATTTTCACTGTTAAAATGATTCTTTTGAACATTTGACTTATTTCACCATAATGACTTTAAAAAGACAATGACAAAAAAACTTACAGAGAATCAGTGTTGGGTACTAAGAATAAACAGGGACCGTGCTAGAGGACACTTGCTGGGGGCAGGGGTTGGAGAGTGAAAAATAGAATGTTCCAGTTCTACATATAATGAGTTGTGAACACACTTTAAAAAAAAAAAAACAGTGACCCTAATGTGAATTAAGTTCTTAAAGATGTTCTTTTCTTCTATCCTCTAATTTCCTAATTGCTTCAAAACAAAATTTTGTATTTGTGGAGTGTGATTTATTCTCTACAAAGTATCTACTCATTAAAATTCCATTTTCTTAGCAGCCCTGACTTATACAGTTCATAATAAGCATTTCATTACTTTAGTGATTCAGTTTAGACTTCTCCTGCAGTAATTACCAGAAGGACTTCTTTTTCTTCCCCCTATGTCAATGAGGAGCATATATTCTTTGAATTGGTTTCCAAATGTGTTTTGCTTTGTGTGTATGTGTTTTTTTTTTAAACAGGCCAAAGCAGACATGCTGAGATATTCTTGGCTATGGTTCTCTTCTCAAAAGGTGTAGCCAGTGCCTTCAGGCTCACAGGGAAAGACATCCACCTTGGGGCTTTTCAGGACACACAACCAGTGTGAAGCTTCAGTGACACCAGATCCTTTCAAGTATGCATAGGAGCATTAGAGAATCAAAATGCATCCCCTGATGGATGTCATTCATACCAATGTTGGGTACATTCTGTTTCTAAGACCCAGAACCACGTTGGATTCACTCTAAACAGAAATATAGACATTTTCTCCGAAGTCTGTTTGCAACAGCTTCAACTGCCTTTCTTTCTTTTTTTTTTTTGGGGGGGGGGGGGTTTCAAGACAGGGTTTCTCTGTGTAGCTTTGTGTCTTTCCTGGAACTCACTTGGTAGCCCAGGCTGGCCTTGAACTCACAGAGATCCGCCTGGCTCTGCCTCCCGAGTGCTGGGATTAAAGGCATGTTTCAACTATCTTTCTTAATATGAAGCAGCAAGCAATGTGCATGGAACTGAATACCTTTGCAACAGTTTTTCACTATACATGAGAAAAAAACACGCCATTAGCACCAGTTCCATGAAGGAAATTTCATACTTTTTGTTTTGATTCTCACAAAAATAAAGCTTTTGTACAATAAATATTATCTCGTACAAGGGAAGATTAAAGTAAAACATCTAATGCAATTTTTTTCAAAGGGCAAAAAGTGAAACTGATCACATAACTCGTTGTATCAAAGCTGATGAGTCATGACAGGAAAGGATGAAGGATCAAATCTAATGATGACCTCTGAATCACAGCCACTCTGAGCAAGGTTCATCTCTTCAATTGACCAGTCATCAGGAATTTATAAAGGCATTAATTTTCTATAAAGCAGTAATCTAAACAAGAGTGGGTTTGTTGGTTACAAAACTGTATGATCTGTAAAATGGCAGTATGGCCAATCAACTAATGTACTATTAAAAACATAGCTTCTCATTCATTTGGCAATTGGCACCATCATGTTCAATGGCCCAACCAGATGAATGTCCTTGCAGGAAAATGGAGTCTTTCCATGCCATTTAAATAAAAATCAATCTATTGCCCAAAGCTCACAGGTTACCTGAAAATAGATGTGAAGTCAAGAATGCTGATTTTAAAAGGGGGTTTTGGACAAAAGAAGTAGTGCCAGAACATCAAAGCTGCATGACTTTTTTTAAAGAAGAAAAGCTTTTAGTGAAAACACTTTTATCTATTGTACCATTCACTCTCAAAAGGACAGTGGAGCTTTCTCATTCTTTCATGAGAAATTTGTCTTTAACATGTGTGTGTGTGTGTGTGTGTGTGTGTGTGTGTGTGTGTGTGTGTGTGTGTGTGTGTGTGTGTGTGTGTGTGTGTGTGTGTGAGAGAGAGAGAGAGAGAGAGAGAGAGAGAGAGAGAAATAGACCAGTTAAGCTCTAGATTATTCCAATACCTCTCTTTTTTTGTTTTTTTATTAAGAAATTTTTTTCATTAATTTTACACACCAATCAAAGATCCCCACTTCACCCTCCCTGCCTCCCCATCACAACTCACCCCCCCATCCCCCCACACAAGAAGGCAAGGCCTCTCATGGGGAGACACATCCAGTAGAGGCAAGTCCAAGCCCTTCCCCCTGCCTCAAGGCTGCACGAGGTGTCCTATCATAAGTGGTGAGCTGCAAAATGCCTCTTATACCACAAAAATTCCAGGTGAGAGAAATCCCCTTTGCCCACTCCACAGCAGGAAAGTACAGGAATAGCTAGACAGAAAAGGGGTTCTTCAAGAGCAGGAATGACAAGTGCAGAGAAGGATGGGGATATTATAAAACCTCCCTGTCCCAAACTTCTCTCCCATGGACCTACCATTGCAGCAAAAATTCCTACTATAAGAAGCACAGCTTTGAACAGTGGTCTTTCTGGATAGCCTGGTTAAAATACTGACATCTTGTCTGGACTGGGCTGGCTACTAATTTCTCCCCACCCACTAACTTCAATAGCAGTTGCCCTTATGTATAATTCACCAAATAAATAACAGCTCTTTGATTTCAGCTGAAATGTTTGCTCTCACTTTGCAGACATAGATTTTCAGGGCCACAGTAAAAGAAGCTGTGCTTATTTGGTGGCATGGGATCTGCCCACTAACTTGGAAGTGGACAGGAAAAGAGTTATTCTAGAGTGATTGCTGTGTGTTGAGCTTCTAGAGAGGGTTATCTCCATTAACAATGTTCTTCACAAAGAAAGACATCTGTCCTCATTTTTTACCACTAGAAATGGAATGTGGATCTTCATGCAATAAATGCAAAAGGAATAATACAATTTCCTCAATGAGGCCATCATACAGAAAGGGATCAGATAGCAAGTATGATTCATTTTTCTTCTCCTTTATTATTTAGTTGTATCTTGTCAAGTCCCTGGTGTGTGTTCGGAGTTATTATGCCAAATGCTCTATGTGTTTTAAACCTTGCCAACAATCCTGGCAATAAGTTAGACCTTCTCAATTGTCTGGAAATTGTATGGAAGTACAGGAACCCTGAATGAGTGAAGTCCTGAGAAAAATGTGTGCTATTAACATGGCCATGGCCATGTCAAGGACTCCAAAGCCTCAAACCTATGGGGAAAGAGCAAAACTTCTCCCTAGTCCATGTGTGGACATTAATAGTGCATGCAGAAAATATCCATCATAGTTTTCTCCCCATCTCCATGTTTACAGCCTAAAGACTGCTCCCCAATAGAGACTGCTTCTATCAAGATTAGCTAAACCTGCCTCCTGGTCCAGCTGTATACCATAAACCCTGCCTGCTTGTTTATCCCTGTGTAATAGCCCTGCTTCCCTGTTCAGCTGTATGCAATAACCCCACTTCTCCGTTCAACTCTATTTAATAAACATGCTGAGCTTCCAGGATGCTGCAGTTTCTCCATTAGAGAGACCCATCTGTCTGACCCCAGCATTTCCGTGTTCATGTGTCTGTTTATTATTTCTTCATTTCCTCACCACCCCCAGTCAACTCCAAGTCCTGAAGCTGTGCATCTGGTCCCCTGCCCAAACTATATCAGGGAAGCCAGGACACTCTTCCATTAACCCTTCTCACTCCAGCTTCTTTAAGCTGTTGTCTGAGTCAACAGATTCTAGGTAGATAGGCACCTCTCCCAATGACGCGCTCTCTAGATGCCAGTTATTTTCATAATTTCCACATGGAAGACACCCACCAAAAGCACATCACTGAATGAGAAAATGAGCCATTCTCCTCAGCAGAGTGGTTCTATGGTTGATGCCCTTTAATTTTTATCTCAAACTCTCAGGAACCTTTGGATTCCTGATCACTGCTTTTGATTTTTACTACCCTTTTGAAAGCTTTTCTTTGCCTATTTTTCAACCCAGTGCTAAGCAATGTGCTGCACTCCAGCTCTGTAGCTCCAGCTTGACTCTTCCTAGGAGCCACTCTGCCAAGTTCTGAGCTTTGCCCTGCATCTGTCATCCCTGGCTCCCTTTCATCCCAGGGCCCAAGGGAGTCTTTGATTACTGGCAATGGCTGCAGATCTAATCCTGGTTCTCCTCAAGATCGAGGAGAATTAATCAGCTGCCATCTATACAGCCGATGAGCTTCTGCGCCAGAAGCTTTCTTTTCCTACCTGTTCCAAGAGTTACAAGCATCCCTCATTGCTAGTGACTCTCTTTTATCCTTCTGCTCTTAATAAATGGTTGCTTTGTCTCCCAGTGACAAAAGACAGAAAAAAAAACCAACAAAACAAAACAAATAATGAACATTTATCAGCATAAAATCAAAGCCCTGCTTTTAATCAAAAGATAAGCTTTTTAACTCTCTACCTTTTTCCAAATGAGAAACAGGCTCCTTAAACTTGTACAGCTATTCAAAGGGCCTGTAAAAACCATATCCTGCTTCCATAGAAGAAAGGGAAGGCTGCTGAGATTTTGCATTCCCAGCAAGGTCCCAGGTGATGTTCAGCAATATCAGTGAGATCTGCTCTATAAGTTATCTTTCTTTTGCTATAAGGAAACAGCATGGTCAAGGCAACTTACAGAAAGAAGGGTATATTTGGACTTACAGTCCCAGAGGGATAAGTCCATCCATCATTGTTATGGTAGAGAGGCATGGTAACATGTAGGCATTGTGGCTGGAGGAACAAGCTGAGAGCTCACATCTCAATCTGCAAGCATGAGGTAGAGAGAACATATTGGGAATGCTGTGAAGCTTTGAAACCTCCAAGCCCACCCCTAGTGACATACTTCCTCGAAAAAGGCCATACGTCTTAAATCAAACCCAACAGCGCCACCAACTGATGACCAAGTATTCAAACATTTGAGCCCATTAAAACCACCATATCGTCGGGCGGTGGTGGCGCACACCTTTAATCCCAGCACTCGGGAGGCAGAGGCAGGCAGATCTTTGTGAGTTTGAGGCCAGCCTGGTCTACCGAGTGAGATCCAGGAAAGGCACAAAGCTTCACAAAGAAACCCTGTCTCGAAAAACCAAAAAAACAAAAAACAAAACAAAACAAAAAACACCATATCAATGTAGGTTATAGGGGTACAAGCCTGTTGGGGAATGTTATTTTAAGGTGTATTACTTTTGTTTATGTTGCAGTTATTTTAACTCTGTGAAGGTATGTTATTGTGCCTGTCTAGAACTCCCAATGGTCTAATAAAGAGCTGAATGGCCAATAGCGAGGCAGGAGAAAAATAGGTGGGGCTAGCAGGCAGAAAGAATTAGTAGAAGGAGAAATCTGGGAGAGGAGAGATCTAGGAGTCAGAGAAGGTGGAGGACATCAGGGCCTAACCATCTAGCTACACAACCAGCAGTGGAGTAACAAAGGTTTACAAAAATAGAGAAAGGGAAAAACCTAGAGGCCAAAGATAGACATGTTAATTTAAAGTTAAGTAAAGCTGGCAAGAAACAAGCCAAGCCCCAAAGGCCAGGCATTTATAATTAAGAATAAGCCTCCCTGTGTGATTTATTTGGGAGCTGGGTGGTGGGTCCCCCAAGAGAGCAAACACAACCAACAATATAAGCCTTTAATTCAAGCACTTGGGAAGCAGAGGCAGGTGCATGAGTCCAGCCTTGTCTACATAGTGAGTTCCAGGACAACCAAAGCTACACAGTGAGGCTCTGTCTCATAATAACAAAAAAAGCAAACAAACTACCACCATATCTACAAAATGAGTAACAAAGTCCCATATCTATGGCTACCTACATATAAATATACACTTGGCATGGTGGTTTGAATGAGAATGGCCCCCATAGGGTCATATATTTTAATTCTTGATCACACATTGGTAGAACTGTTTGGGAAGGATTAGGAAGTATGACCAAGAGGTGTGTCATTGGAGTAGGCTTTGAGGCTTCAAAAGACTCACTCTTTGCCTCATGATTATAGATGAACATCTGAGCTATCAACTGTTCCTGCAAGTATGCTTTTACTTCACCATCATGGACTCTAAACTTCTAAAACCATAGCCCAAATTAAATACTTTCTTTTATAAATGATCATGGTATCATATCACAGCAACAGAAAAGTAACTAATACACTTGGTGCCTCCCCCTTATGTGTGTGCATACATGTGAGAGAGACAGAACATATGCAGAGGTAAGACATACACATTGAATAATTTCACCTTGTATTTTGAAACAAGTCTCTCAGTGTAGAGCTCACTAAGTAGGTTAGACTGGCTGGCCAGAAAACCTGTTACTGCCTTCCAAGTACTGAGATTACAGAAATACATCACCACACCAGGCTTTTTACATAGATACTGGAGATCTGAACTCACATACTCATGTTTCTATGACAAGCACTTTACTAAACTGAACCATCTCCCCAGCCCTCCTGGCTTCCTTCTCAAGCAATCCAACCAAGATGAGGTTAGCCATGAGATCTAATTCAGTGCAGAGCCCTTTTCTTGGAATCAAAACATTTTATAGTACTTTTAAGCAAAACAGTGAGTTATATATTGATAGTTGTGGAAGAGAGCCCAAATTACTTATTGTTGTTTTTGCTTTTGGGGGGCCCTGCCACCCAGCTCCCAAATAAATCACCCATGGCAGCTTATTCTTAATTATTAATTCCCAGCCTTAGCTTGGCTTACTTTCTAGCCAGCTTTCCTTATCTTAAACTATCCCATTTACCTTTTGTCTGTGGGCTTTTCCTGTTCTCTTACTTCCATAAACCTTACTCTTACTCCATGGGGTTTGCTGGTTGTGTAGCTGGATGGCTGGCCCCTGATGTCCTCCTCCTTCTGTGGCTGCTAGATCCAAGAACCCTTTTCTCCCAGATTTCTCTTTATATTCTCTCTGCCTGCCAGCCCTGCCTATCCTTTCTCCTGCCTTGCTACTGGCCAGTTCTTTATTAGACCATCAGGTGTTTTACACAGGTACAGTAACACAGCTTCCCAGAGTTAAACAAATGCAATATGAACAAAAGTAACACACCTTAAAATATTCTACTACAGTTGGCTAAAGGAGGAGAAAGGGCACAGTGGGGATTGGAAAGAAGTGCTGAAGTGGAGGTTACTGGGCAACCAGGCAAAGAAAAGCAGTTACTCAATTCCGCTGCTGAAAGATCAGAAGAGCTGGTTGGGGAGGGAGGCAAAAATCAAAGCTTCTGTTTCAGAATGAAGCCCTAGACCAACTCTAGACAGAACTTTACATCATCTGGACACTAAAAGAGCAACACTAGTTGTTCTGCTATCCTCTTCTCTAGCTCCATTTATTGATAAGGGAGGCTTCCTTCTTACCAACCTCTATATCTGTGCTTTTGCATAAACTGACCTATTCCTCTGTGCTGACATGGCTAAGGCCATCTGATAACTATCTCTTCAAAGTATGGCATATACTTAAAAATGACATCTTTGTTTTTTGTTTGTTTGTTTTTCAAGACAAGGTTTTTCTGTGTAACAGCCCTGACTGTCCTGGAACTCTGTCTGTAACCAGGCTGGCTTACAAACATAAGCCACTATGCTCCGGTTGAATTTTCCTCATTCATTCTTAATGTGCCCTAAGACAGTATGCCCTTTGTGGTATCTCCCTATAAGATTACTGACCTAAACCAGTCAGGAACTTTCTCAAGAGCTACAGTGGCCCCAGCTGTGGTCCCAGATAGCATACAGCTATTTCCCACAGAGAAGGTAGGCAAAGAGTAAAGAGTAAAAGTGTTCTTTACATTAGTGACTACATACCAATTGCAGCGGTCTGATAGTAAAAAGCCATTCCTTTTTTATTTACTAAATGAAAGTAGTTGTGGGATGGCAGCTATGAGCTGGTACTTTTCAAGGTATTATAACATAAATTATTAGTGAGACATAGATCCTGCCTTTCAATGTCTCATATGTTCCCAGTATTTCAATTGGTAAATTTCTAGAAACATATGCTTTGATATAGGCAATAAAATTATGTTGATATTGTTTTTGAGTAAGGTTCTACAAATAATAATCAAATGATAATCTAACACAGGACATGGCAAGGCCATAGAAGATGTCTAGAGGTTACCTTCAAAAAGCCTGATTTCTGACCCTGACAAAATCTGTTGCATATACGGCAGAGATCAAGCCCTCAGTTACAGAGTAAGGCTGGCAGGCCAGCTTACAGCCTGGACATGCTCAATGACAAACATATTCCAGGAAGACAGGAAATAAAGGAACCCTGGAGATAAGATCATGACCCACAGAAATCTGGAACATCCAATAGAAAAACTCCCACTGAACTGGGACACCTTCCAGCAGGTAACACACAAAAATGATCTGAGGAGAGGACAAACAACTCTCAGCTTCTGAGGCTACCCACCATCCTAATATTTTATTTACTTGGGGGTGGCTTAAAGTGGTGAGCAATAATAAAAAGGCAATTAACTTTTGCAAGATTCTTGGGTGGGAAACATTTCTCTGCCTCAGATGTGTGTTGGAGGAGCTAAGCGGCAGGCATTTGTAACAGAATCTGAGGTCCAACTGACTCCATTAGCAAAACCAGCAAGTGCTTCAGGCAAGTACCAAAACCTTCCAGGAAAATTCATTGTGCATAGTGGAAGGGATCTGCAGTCAGCAGAAATGTAATTCCTGCCCTGGCTTCAATACCTACTTTCTGTTCAGCTAGATGTGACTCTTGATCCTCTTCCTCCTCCTCCTTCTTTTTCTATCTTGTGTATGTACACATGTGTGAAGTGTACCCATATTCGTGCCATTGCACCTGAGAGAGGGCAGGGGATCACCTCGAATGTCAGTGCTGACCTTCTTTGTTTGAGGCAGGATCTCTTTGTTATTTGCCAACTATTCTGTACACCAGGCTAGGAGGCTCACAAGCTTCCAGAGATAATCTTGTCCCCGCCTTTCATCTCACTATTGGAGCACCTGGAGTATAGATAGGCATGCTCTTTTGCCCAGCTCTTCAGAGGTTCTGGGGATCTAAACTCTGATCCTCATGCTTTTACAGCAAGTAATATATCCATTATGCCACCTTACCAGCCCCTCTAGCTCTTTTTACATAGCATGTATCGATGAAAGGCAGTTGACACCCTTGAGTTCATTTGGTCTTGGAGCATTATGAGTTGATTTGTATGGTTCAGACATAGTTTGATAGTGATCATAACAAGCCCCTTCCCCTGTTTTTCTATATAGGGTCTGTGAGACTCTCTAGCCTCACCATGATGCATAGATGCTGGACAATGGAAAAGGAAAAAGGTAATCCAAAAGTTTTCCAAAAGCACGGCGAGCCATTGACTCCATTTGGGAATGCAGCGATAATGACTGCAATCGTCTATCACAAAATGCAAAAAGCTAGGAGACAATCACAGAATGGGACTCAGGAAGAAAAACACATGATACTACAAAAAAAAAACCAAAAAAACAAAAAAACAAAAACAACTTCCCCTCTGAATTGCTTGTTGAGGGATGGAGGTTGTTATGATGACAGAAATGACAGAAATGATGCAAGTTCCGAAGTTCAAGAGGAAATGCCCAAGAGCCTTAATAATGTCTTTGACCTGGGCAGGGGACCCAAACTGCCACAAAATGAGCTGCTTCCAAATAGACAGCACTCTGTCTCTTACTGTATTTATCTCTGATTTGGCTACAGTATCCTAGTAACTCCACCCCTACACCCAGCAAATACCACATCTACTTAAGCTGAGGAGCCAACAAGGGTTGGTAAGGGAGGCATTATTAGAGACTGGAGAGAGGCAAGCTAAAGGTGCTCAACATGGTCTATGATACAAATTCTTCTGTATAATGTAGAGTGAATTGACTGGCTTAGGATGTAGTTCATATAAAAGGCCTGTCTACCATGTGAAAGGCTTGGAGTTCAATCCAAGACATCACAAATAAAAGACACCTTTGTAACATTTTTTAAAAGATTTATTTATTTTATTTTGTGTGTATGTGTGCCTGCCTGCATGTATGTATGTGCATGACATGTGTGCACAGTGCCAGTGGAGGTCAGAAGAGGGTGTCAGATACCCTGGAACTGGAGTTTTGAATGGTTGTGAGTCACCATATGGATGCTGAGAACTGAACCTGGGTCCTGTGGAAGAGAAACCTGTGCCTTTAATGACTGAGCCATCTCCCCAGCCACCACAAAATATACTTTTAAAGAACAAAGGATATTTGTGAGGTTATAGAGATCTCAGTCTTCCTTTGTCCCCAGACTCACCTATCCTGTCACCGACCTCATCATTCAAAGGGAAACTTCTTAGTGGGCCAGTAGCAGGATGGCCTGCTCCTAAATGGTCCTGGTGATTGCTGCAATTTTTCAAGGCAACTTTAGAACTGAACTCAGTTTCCGAGAGATAGGACAACCCCTTCCTTAAGGGCCTTAGGGCCCTCAGAAATTTTAACACCTGGTTCCTTCATTCTGTTAAGTGTGTCAAAAGTGAATGTCTGTTTGTAGACATAAGGCCACACCCCATGGAAAGTCACTGATGCCTTCATACTTAGGACAGTTTTGTCCTACCAGCCATGTGCTTGCAGTATGCATATCCAGGGTGGAATTCATGAAAATTGGCTAGGATGTTCAGCAACATGGTTTCAGGGCATGGATTAGAGGCTTTGCTAGGAGTTAAACCCAAGAAGATTTTGCAAGGCACACAGGCCCAAGGAGTGAGCTGGGAATGAAAGGGCACCTCTTAGTGGGGCAGTTTCAGAGAGAAAAGCAAATATGAACAGCCTTTGTACTCAATCAAGGTGCCAGGAACACAGGGCAGCAGGGGATAAGAACAGATTACCGCCAGGTGGTGGTGGTGGTGGTGGTGGTGGCGGCGGCGGGGCCGGCGGGGGCGGCGGCAGTGGCGTTGGCGGCACACGCCTTTAATCCAGCACTTGGGAGGCAGAGCCAGGCAGATCTCTGTGAGTTCAAGGCCAGCCTGGGCTACAAAGCGAGTTCCAGGAAAGGCACAAAACTACACAGAGAAACCCTGTCTCAACCCCCCCCCCCAAAAAAAAAGAACAGATCACCTAGCTTGTTAAGGCCAGAGCCTTCACACCCAAAGGCCTGCCTAGAATGGAGCATGGTCTATTTGCCAGGCTTCAACTGGGTGCAAATAGTTAGAAGAGACAGCTTTATTATTTCCTCGCACTATGAAGGATGGATGGCATAGATGTGCAGAATAGTTGAGTAACACTGTCGCTTATTGGGTGAGAACACCGGTGCTAGAGCCAGGATAACTGTCCTAGAATTGTCTCTCTGCCAGCTATTACCCATGTGTGATAGGAAACAGAGTAGTTAACTTGTCAGTGCCTGGATTGCCTTATCTTAGAGAAAAGAGAGGAGGGAGAAACACTAGCATCCTCACAGTGGGCAGTCGCAAATCATAGCACAGGCCCTCAAACAGCTTTGTTGTGATGGAGATCCAAGATTCAAGCAAGGGGCTGGTGTCAGCGAAATCGAACTCTATCCCTTGACATTCTTATATCTTTCTTTATGAAATTCCTGCAAACAGGCTTTAGCTCCGTAGCCTCCACCCTTCTCTGAGTCCCAGATGCTATTTGTTCATGCTGTCAGAACTCAAAGATTCCCCTAGCTGGTCCTAGAAAAAGACAATGCAAGCCCAAGAGATGTTAGAATGGAAAGAATTGGCAGGCCTCTAGGGTCAAATCATTAGGTTGCTAGTTAGATAGCAGCAGGCCTGGAGGTCACTGGGGATGGATACAGTCTTCCTTCATAAGCAATGGCTTGTTAAACAGAGAATGGAAACTCCCAGACTCTAATGACAGGTCAAAAGAAAGGAATCTAAGCACTATCTCTGGCCATGGATGGAGATGACACACTACAATGCCTGGAAGTCTAAGCCTTACTGGGGTAGTAAATAGAGGGAGGCATTGTGATGAAGAACAAGGACACAGCATGAAAGTAAATCCAAATGGACCTGTCAGTCACCTGGTCCTAAAATGCAGATGGACACAGTGGTCTCTACTTTTGTCCATTGTCACTTGTAAAAGAGCTCCACATTATTCTGTAATAAAGTCTACCTATCTTCTTTACCATGCTGAGTATGCCATTTATATTATTTCCACAGAGAGCATAAGAACCATAGTCAAAGGGAATCCAGAATGCGATCCCAATAGCAAAACTTTGCCCATTCCCCACAGCAGAGCTTTCTAGCATTCTCCCATTTGGCATTGCCAAAGGCATCTGAAATGAACAAACTTCCACTTGCCTCTGCTTAGCTTCCTTAGAAACTCCATCATCTCTGTCTCTGTGCTGTCCATTTCTTTGTGTTTCCAGGCTCCTGTTTAAATCCCAGTTCTGCAAGCTGAAAGAAGCTGGTGAGCTTTCCCTCCATTTCAGAGTCAGGCTGGGAATCTCCAAGAAGAATGTGAGCTCAGACAGTCATTGTAAAAATGCAAATGATCAGTCCCTGATGTAATGGCTCACAACACCAAACATTTACAAATTCAAAAGCAAGGTATGCTAAATGCACTGTGCAAATCAAAGCTACTCAGGGATGTGAAGGCATAGTTCCAGCTGAGGCAATCATAGTAACTCTGATACTTAATAATTTTGAAAAAGCATGGGTCAGGACCTCCCAAAACATAACCCAAGAACCATGTTATCCATGCATAGGAGTTCATTGTAGTCTGTGTTCTCAGTAATAACAGGTGGAGGAGCTAGTTAGGGACATAAGCTCCAGCATGCCTAGTATAGATTTATATCTAAAACATCCACATTTCAATCTCAGGGAAGGCAGTTGGATTTTCCCTTTTGCTTATTGTCATGAAAAGTGTGAACAAAATCCAGAAAAATTAAGTCATTTCCCAACTATTGATGACTGAGGGTGGAGTAGGGTGAAGTCCAAAATCAGCACATTTTAAAGAGTATTCTCCAGTTTTAACTACATACATATAGCCAGCATAGTTTTAAAAAGTCAGTTGCATTCATATAGCCTAGTTTCTTAAAAATAAAATAAACTGATTGAAGGGAAGAAGCATTCAGGAGAATTTGGGATCTGTATAAACAAAACAAAACAAAACCTAAAACTGGGCATAGTGATGAAAGTAAACACTGGTGGATCTCTGAGAATTCAATAGTTCAAGTCCAGACTGGTCTACAGAGTGAGTTCCAGATAGCCAGGGCTGCACAAAGAAAACTTTTCTTATAAGAAAGAAAGAAAGAAAGAAAGAAAGAAAGAAAGAAAGAAAGAAAGAAAGAAGGAAGGAAGGAAGGAAGAAAGAAGGAAAGAAAGAAAGAAAGAAAGGAAGGAAGGAAGGAAGGAAGGAAGGAGAAAGAAAGGAGAAAGAAAGAAGAAAAGGAAAGAAAGGAAAGCAGGCAAAGAAAGAAGAAAAGGAAAAAATTCTGTCAATTGGCATCACTACAAAGGTTAAATATAGGAAAAGTAATATTCAATTAAGTTGGATTTACTTACTGATTTGCCTGAAAGTTTATTAGACTGGAGAGAAAATTTTAAATCTTGGTTAAAACACCACTTTGAAGTCTCTGATGACTTTTATAAATGACTATGCTACCTTTTCAAACATTGATGTGGTAAATTGAAGATCATAACTAAGGTTATAATATTATTACATCCAGCTAGAGTATATGGCTGGAAACTTAATCCCCAGCGGATGTGTTGAGAGGCAGAGCCTAATAGGAAGTACTCAGGTCATGAAGGCTCCATCTTCAGGAATGGATTGAAGGTCTAGAAATTCTGTGTCTTGATCCTTCATATATGACAACTTTATTTTTGCCTTTCATGTGGAATAATGGGCATCTACACTTTAGACTTCCTAGAAGTATGAGAAATAAATCTGTTCTTTATAAATCACCTGGCTCAGGAATTCTATTATAGTGATACAAAATGGACCTAGACGATATCTTAATCCTTTGGAATCTTGTAACAGAATATCAGAGAGAGCAGCTAATCTAGAAATGTCAGAAATTTATTGTTCACAGTTGTGAATGCTGCAGAGTCCAGGATTAAGGCACCAGCAGATTGTGTCTAGTAACGGCTCACTCTTTACTTCAAAGATGATATTTTTGGCTTTGTCCTAACATTTCCTCTGGGCTCTTTAATGGGGGCACTAATCCTATTCATGAGGTCAAAGCCGGCATAGACCTAATCCCTGACCAAAGGTTATACTTAACACCACCACAATGAGTATTAGATATTAACATATGAATAAGGGAACAGAAATATTCCAACCACAGTATATTATTAGTTGCAAGTGGTTTCTATGGCCCATCAATCTTACACTTTGTATACATGTTCTTGCATTCCAGTATCTTTGAAGAGCAGTTTAACATTACTGAATCCCAGTTGCACATATATTTGCATGTATTTTCCCAAGATTTTCAGCCTTATCTAGGCAAGGTTTATTTTTTAAATGCCTTTTATCAAACATGATGCTTAAAAAATACTTCTTTGATTGAGTTACTAATAGAGTTCAGCAAGAATTGGAACACTGTGAGAAACACAGGAAAACTATCATTTTCCCCATTGTGGAGGGAAAAGAAGTTCTTGCCTCACAAGATTATGGAATATAGTCTTGAGAACAATCAAATCAAGAATCTATTCAAGTTCCATACTTGGATGGAAATAGCAAATTCTGTTTTCTTTTGCAGTCATTGGTTGTTTTGACTTTTTTTTTCTATTTAAGAGGCTGAGATAATGGAATGCAACAAACAGGAAGCACAATCTACTGACAAAAGAACGTTGCTGTCTATTCCCAGGAAGAGTGAGGAAATGAAACAGCAAGATGATTTTCTTGGAGGTGTATTCTGCCAGAAATTGCAGGGACTGTGGATGTAGTAGTTCATTTACAAACAATGAGGAAGAGAGGGCAATGGCTACCACAGTGTGTATATTGATTGAAATGAACAGAAAGAATAGCTTTTGTACATGAAGACGAGTCAAAGTCAATTTGTGTGTCAGCTTTCTAATTCAAATGGCTTTGAAGTATTAAACAAGGAAAATGAAGGAGTCTTTTTAGAAAGCTAAGGAATAAAGGTGCTTTCACACAGCTTTTAGCCCAAAGTCATTCATTCAACAATTCAATTCAGCAATTAATAATTGAGCAATTGCTGCAACCAAGCACTTTCGTAGTTAAAAGGGGAAAAAATGGTTGCCCTGTGGTCTTAAAAATCTGATTTGGAAAACAGGTCATATAGTATATCCAGTGATGGCTCAGTCCCCCAAATCTATGATGAATGTATTACAGAAAACAAGGGAGAGCTGAAGTTGTTAATAGCTTAGACCAGCTAATCAGCTCACTTTACAACAGGAAAATTAGCTTCAGTTTTGTGAGCAGGCCCAGTATAATGTAACAGTCCGGAGAAACAAAAGTGAGGGACAGAAAAGGGGCCAGGAAATGCTGAGCTTGCCATTGGTGACATCAAGACTGAAAAAGGAAGCTCAAACTGAGGAATGTAGGCTGCCTGTGAGAAGCTGGGAGGAGCAGGAAAGGGTGCTTCTCTTCCCAGCCTGCAGGAAGAATGAAGGCTGAGAACATCTGAGAGCCCAGTGCACACTTTTCTCCTTTAGATCTGTAAGACTCCCACAAGGTGGGAGGAACCCTACTGTATTTAACCTATAGTAAGGTAAGGGCTACAATACCACAAATATTATCTGAATGTTCTTGGGAGACATCTTAATACTGAGTCCCAAAATTGCAGACATATGCACTAATTCCATCCAAAAGGAGAAACAAGGAGGCAAGCAGATGTCATCAGAGAGAAACTGGGAGCATTTCCAGATTCCTTGGGGGCTGAAAACAGACTGAATGGCCAACACAAATAGGTGAAAATGCCAGTGTGCTACAGGATCAATTTGCATCCTTGCCAAGTGAGGACACCAGGCCTAGCCCACAGCACCCATACTACTCAAGGAAGTTGTCTCCCTCATTTACTCAAGCCTCTAAACACTTAGTCCCTGGCTAGTGTCACTGATTTTAAAAGTTGTGGAACTGTTAGGAGGTAGAGCATCACCAGAGGAAGTAGATTATTGGGGGTAGGACCTCCAGTTTTATAAAATGACTCCACTGCCTATGTATTCGCTGTTCCTGTTTTGCCAAGGTATAAAAAGGCAAGAGGTCCCAGCTGCCACCAGGGAGCTGCCTGTTACCACACCTTCCCCTCTGTGATGGACTAACCACTTTCTAACTGTAAGCCAAAGTAAAACCTTCCTTCCTTCAAACCCTCCTTGTTGGGTATTTTGTCACATAGAAAGAGGAGCTCCATAAGAGAAATGGAAAGAAAAGCCATTCCGGCACTGTATTAGGTACTTCTCCGTGACAAAATACCATGACCAAGGCAACTTACAGAAGGAAAACTTTATCAGGGCTTATTGTTTCAGAAAGCTAAGAATCTATTATGAGCCCTGTCAGTGGTGGTGCAGGACTTTAATCCCAGCATTTGGGAGGCAGAGGCAGGTGGATCTTTGAGTTCGAGGGCACCCTGGTCTACAAATTGAGTTCTACGACAACCAGAGCTACATAAAGAGACCCTGTCTTGGGGGAGCAGGGATGGTGGGAGAGGGTTGTGAGGAGAATCCATCATGGCTGGAAGTCATGGCAACAAGCAGCAGACATCCCAGCAGGAGCAGGAAGTTGAATCACCTCTTCAACCATAAGCACAAAATGAGAGAGGGAACTGGAAATGAAGTGAGGCTCTAAACTCTCAAAGCCCATCCCCAGTGATGTACCTCCTCTAGCAAGGCCACACCACTTCCCCCAAAACAGCATGGCTGACTGGGAACCAAGTGTTCAAATATGTAAACCTATGGGGGACATTTTTCACTTAAACCACCACAGGTACCCCTACTCTGCCTTCATCACCCCTATCAGCATAGGCTTTTGCAATGTAACACTTAGAATTACTGAACTGAATATATAAGGTGCAACCCGAAGTGGCTACAGAAAATGTGTACCAAAGAGCAGCTAGAAAACTCTGAACAGAGCAGAAAATAACTACAGGACAGCTTTAAAGGATACAAAAGAAAATTGCTCTATGATTCTATCCCATAAGTCATTTTGGGTTCCACAGACTACCAATAAGGAGGGAATCAGAAGAAAATAAGGTAAAAAGAAGGAAACAAGGCTTTGGTAACCAAATGAGGAGTCTGGACTTATGCCATTAGGGAGAAAGAAATGAATTCAACCCAAGTCAAATATGTACCAAGTATTGTGTGAGAGAGTGAGAATGTCCAAATGAAACGAATGATATGGCACGAAGGAGGCAGCGGATACAGAGTTGGAGTAAACACACTGTGGTGAATGTGATAATGAAGATGTACACTGAGTGCTGAGTGGACAGTATGCACAGAAATGAGGTTTCATAAAGGAAAAAACCTGGACTGGGGCTGGAGTTCAATTGGTCTCACCTAGCATGGAAAGCCTTGGGCTAAGTCCCCAGCATCTAGTAAATGAGGTAGGGTGGTACATGTCTGTGATCCCAGCACTTGGGAGGCAGAGGCAGAAGGATCACAAGTTCAAGGTCATCCTCAGTTATATACCATGTCTGAAGCTAGCCTGGGCTACAGGAGATTCTGTCTCAAATGATCATAAAATAAATTAGAACAAACTGCAGGATTATAATAGAGAATAAAGGCATATAAATTCAGGAGAGACACCATATCCATCCTTATTTTATAATCACTTATATTATAATTTAGATCTTCAGCTATGTGTGTGGATATTGAACTTCTTAATTTTATTTTGAGCCAAGAATATCTCTAGAAAGTTGTGCCAGGAAAGGAGGCAACTGACAATCACCTTAAAATATCAGACTCTGATATGAATCCAGTGCCTCTGGGCTCCAGGCTGCCTCTCAGACCCTCTTTGGCAGCAATACCTGTCCTTTCCAAGGACAGACAGACGGCAAGGACACCCAGAAGAAGGAAGCAGCTGGCAACTGATCAACAGCAACAGCAGGTGAGAGAGACTATTTTTTAGCTTTTAAAAGCCAAACAGTCCCTGGCAACACACAGACACTGGCAAAGAAAGCTGTGGGGTGGGGGTGGGGAGCAGGGCAGGGAAACCCAGGGAACCCTGCATGCCCTGCATGAGCACAGCTCTGGATTGACCTATGAGTCCCTAACTGTGTAATCAGCACTGTACTATGCTAAACCTATTCTGGGATACACACCCCTGCTGCTGGAAAGGCTAACACACCTGCTACTCACTGGGCATGCTGTTCCTTTTCGATCTTTATGGATGACGAGTTCGTGAATTCATCCACCAGTGCCCTATCATCTAAGACACTGGAGCTCCCAGTAGGGCTGACTTTGGCATCATTGATTACTGTTTCCTGCCACTGTTTTTTTTTTTTTTTTCCCCTCCAAGAAAGCTCATGTCAATTAAGGGCTTTTAAATCCTTTGTAGAAAGCAGTGGGGTTGGGAACAAGACATGTCAGCTTCAATTATAAGATAGTTTTAAGAAATATAAACTACAATAATATGCAGCTTGTGCTTTTCTTTTAGTATTTCTGGTTAGGACACAAACTGGGTTGTGATTTAGGGGTTTTACAGGATTTCATTATTGTTTGATTTTTTGTTTATTTGTTTTTCTTGATGGATTTTGGTTGCTGTTGTTCTGAGACAGAGTCTCCTGAAGCCCAAGCTGACCTATGTCACTATGACCAACTCACTATGTAGTCAAGGATGGTCTTGAACTCCTGATCCTCCTGTCTCTGCTTGCGCTGGGATTACAGGCATGCACCAGCATACCTTGCAGTGCATTTTTTAAGTTTTCCATTAACTTAGTGGAGTCCAAACATAACTATCTCACATAACCCTGCATGGACAGGTTGGATTTTACTGCAGAGCGAAATGTGAGCCTCCGTGTACTAGTTCCTGTTTTGCTGCAATGATAAAATACTGTGACCAAAAGCAATTCAAGGAATAAACAGTTTCTTTGGCCTTACGGTTCCAAAGGGCTGGAGCTCTATCTTGATGGTGGGGAAAGCATGGCATGTCATGAGCCATTCCAGCAGGAGCAGGAAGCTGGATGACCACATTTGTAAAATCCAAATTAATCTTGTTTTTCTAAAACTGCCTTTTGGCATTCTCATGTCTGGAAGTCATCTTCAATGTGTGAAAATTCCTTTGCCTCCACCATCCATAACAATGTTCAGTTGTCACCAAGTCCTGGCTCCTGTAGCCCAAACTTCCCTCCATCAGATCTGCTCTCTCCTCCCTCCGGGCTCCTTTGGCGTTGACCTGAAGCGTTTCTTGGTGGAGAATGACCTGAGCCTCCTGCTTCCACTTCCTAGATGCTGAGATCACAGGCAAGCCCAACATGTCTGATTTCAGGTGATGCTGCGAATTAAACCTAGGGCTTCATATATGCTAGGAAACACTCTCTTGACTGAGCTATATATCCTCAGTCCAAACTTGGGGGTGTGTTTTGTTAGAACTCAGACCTGACCCCACCCAACCCCTGTAGTCTCTCTCCCCTCCCAGCTGCTTTGAAAAGCTGACCTTCCACATCCAGTTCCTGAAGCCTTTCCCCCTTCCCAGCTGTCACAAAGACCCAAGTCCCCAACCCCACCTACTGCCAGAATGAGAAGCAGCCTGATTTTGGTAACACAGAGCAAGTCACGTATTAGGTAAGCCTGCTTTCTCCTGATGTGGGACCTGAAGATGACAGGGGTGTGTGTGTGTGTGTGTGTGTGTGTGTGTGTTTTAACAGTATGCTAAAGATAAGAGAAATCAGTTCTACAATTGTCTTTCAGGAGAATGATTGTTAGTGAAGAAAAGATATCTTGCCAGCCAGGGGGGCACACCTTTTAATCTCAGCACTCAGGAGACAGAGGCAGGCGGATCTCTATAAATAGGAAGCCAGCCTGATCTAAACTAGCAAGTCCCAGGCCAGCCAGAATGACATAGTGAGACCCTGTCTAAAAACAAAGACTGAGAAAGAGAGATGTCCTATATAACCTGTATCTATACCTATGGTGCAGGGATAGTGAGGCAATATGTGTTTTTTTCTAATTAGCATATCTGGAGATATTCTATTAAAACATGGCCTTTTTTGTTCTAATAAAAATTACCTTTGTTTTTTATATAAATTATTCCATAAAACATAAAGATGTTCCTAACATTTTCACCATTTCTTGTTAACTACAAAAGCCTCTTTCATTTAATGTTGTGAAAATGTTCAAATAAATATTATCAGTATATTCAGTGAACATAAGACATGATTTATAATATCAATCATAAAACCTGTATGGGAATAGGCCTTGCAGTCCCACATCTGGTATGTTATATGTACTCATTAAATCATATCCATAAGGACGAGAGGGGATCAAAGAAGTTTGCATGAAAATCTGGAAGAAGCCAAAGTCACTACTGAGCCTGTAGAATGGGAACTGTGTACCCTGGGTAGGATGTGGCATTCTGGGTTGTCTGGTGCCACTCCTCATTTTGTCTGCGTTAATTGTGGTAGCTGAGAGTGACAAAGTAAGTTTTGCTCGTAGATACATGACTACAACTGTAGCAGGCACTTAGAAGAAGCTGCCTTTGCTAAAAAAGCAATGGCACACCTCACTCGTGCCCACAAGGTAACAAAAGGCAGATGGAAAGCAGCAGCTCTGCTTTCATTTGGGGTCTGTCTCCTTTACTTTGTGTTAGATTCCTGCTGCATGCTGCAGACATAATAAGCACTCAAAGATGGTCTTTTGTCTAACCCATCTCATCAAAAGTAAGTCTGGTCATAAACCTGTAGCACCTAGATGCCAAGAACAAGGAGGACCTGGCAGGAAGGACCACACTCCCACACGAGGGCAATTATCTATGACAGGAGGCTGTACCCTGGAGCAGGACTTGATTATCTCAGAAGAATCGGATCAAACCCCTGCAGCTATGGCTAGGATGATGTCTTAGATCACCCGGCTGAACCAGAGCTAATATAATGATTGACCAGGCCACACTTTGACCAGGGCTTCTTAATTATTCAGACCTCTTGTTCCTTGCCTCAGACCTTCCTCTATTTAAACTAAAGCTCTTGTCAGAACCCTAAAGCAGACTTGAGAGTCATTGAACCCCATTATTTGTTTGTCCCCACTGCAGCCACATTGGAGAAATCTACACCCTGGTTTTCACCATTTCTCATCTCTTTAATTGGCATATTGAGATGATTGCCTGAGCCTCCCTTGTTGGAAATGCAGGAAACTGGGGCTTTTACATTAAAACACTGGTTACAAAATCTGCCTGGTAGCATTTTAATTGATCCTTCAACCATACCTCTGGTGGACAGGGCCGTCACCAGTTTATGACCACTTGTAAATTCACCTCAATAACTTTACAGAAGTCACTGCTTCATTAACTCTACTTGAACTGGCTGTAATATGCTTTGATTAACGAGTTTCATCAAATACTTTATGGACTCATTTTAGATTTGCATGAGATGCATGGATTTACCCTTTGTTTTAAAGCTGTCCTTTGGGGCTAGGAATACAGTTCAGGCAGCAGAGTGCTTGCCTAGTATGCAGAAAGCTGTAGGTTCAATCCCAAACACCACGCAATGAATGTGATGTAGAACCCTTGTAATCCCAGCATGTTAGAGGTGGAGGCAGGAGGATCAGGGGTTCAAGGTCATCCTCAGCTCCATAGTGAATTTAAAACCAGCCTAGGGCATGGGAACAGAGAAGAGAAGAAAGATACTTTAAATTTTACTCAGGAAGCTGTGGATATTCAAGAGATCCACAGACAGATGATGCCAAAAGTGGAATTCACCTAGGTCTTTCTGGTGGCTCACCAAATCGCCAAATCCCACAGCATTTCTAGAAAGGAAGAGGATGCTATGCAATTTAAGCAAGTATTCAAATGTTCTTGAAAATCAGAGGTGTCAGTGTAAACAAATAAACTGCTGCTGTGTTCATAGAGCAGTCTCTTGGGAGTGAGATAAGGCTTCACATGTGGGCTGACTGGCTCAGAGATCCACACAGTCAGGACACACACATGGACACACACACACACACACACACACACACACAGAGAGAGAGAGAGAGAGAGAGAGAGAGAGAGAGAGAGAGAGAGAGAGAGAGAGAGAGAGAGAATCCACGTTACAAACCTGTGGATGTGGTCCTGCAGCATACGTTAGTAGCAAGCCTCCTCCTTTCTGTGAATTTCTCAGTTCTAACTTTAAGGTGGAAAAAAAATCTTAATCTTAATGCTCTGAAAACGTTCCGAGTTTATTTAGTGAAGGGCCAAGGATGAAAAGGAGAAAGAATAAAGATGCTATTTAAAACCAGTGCAGAGGCATGTTGCAAAGAATTCTCTAAGCCAAGAGGCATGTGAAGGCAACAGGAATTGCCAACAAACACTAAAATACTAGGTATTTCTAAAGGCTCGTTTTAGTTATTCATTTATTCAGCTTTTCTCAAAGCCATCCTTAAGTTCCAGGTCCTTCTGCCTTCACCTCTCCAGTAGAGGGATTATAGACATGTGCTACCATCCCTGGTTTATGCTGTGCCCATAAAGGAACTCGTGGCCTCACACATGATAGGCAAGCACTCTTCCAACTGAGGTCCAGTTCCAGCCCTAGAGGCTGATTTTTAAAGAGCATGTACTTATCATGGGATCATAGCACCCAAAATCCCACCAAGGGGTAACCTAGTTGTATGCTGACTGTGGTGTGGGCACCTTCATCATTGTATTGGTGTCTTTTATGTCTGGTTTTATGTATTTGACTAATTCATGATCTATAAAGAAATAGTCTCTTTGCCTGTCTTCAGATACATTGTTAACTGAATTGATCATAATGCTCCCTTTTGGAAAGCAAGAATACAGTGGAGAGAGTCATGGTAACCTCCAGTCAGGGCCAGGCATGCAATAGAGAAACACCCTAGTATGCAAGTATCAAGTCAGAGCCCTGTGGGGATGTAAGACTTAGGGACAGCCCTATTGTGGTGGACACATCAGAGATCAAGCACACAGTGGTAAGAAATTTAGAGCTGTTATCCAGGGACTGTTCTGCCTGCCCGCCTACCTGCCTGTCCACCTGCTTGCTTTCCTACTTGTCTGCCTGCCTGCCTGTCTACCTACCTGCCTGTCCACCTGCTTTCTTGACTGCCTACCTGCCTGCCTGCCTGTCCACCTGCCTGCTTGCCTGCTTGCTTGACTGCCTGCCTGCCTGTCCACCTGAATGCTTGACTGCCTACCTGCCTGCCCACCTGCTTGCTTGCCTGCTTGCCAACCTATGTCAGAACTGACTCCATAACTTAGCAGCAGAGATGAGCATGAAAGGCAAAATCATGGAGTCCACACTTCTGAGATGCTGGAATCAGAAATCTGTCGGTGCAAAATGGGACTCCATTGTTCACTGTGCATTTTAGACATTTCCTAAAATGATTGGATTTAGCCTTAAATAAAATCAACCTAATAAGATACATTGGGGCTGCAGAGTTGGCTCAGTTGGTATGAATGCTTGCTATGCAAGTATGAGGACCTGAGTTCAAAACCTTATCACCTATATGAAATCTGGGCATGGCCACACATGTCTGTAATCCCAACATTGGGTAGGTAAAGACAGGTAGATCCTGGTAACGTGCTGGCTAGCTAGCCTTGCCAAATTGATGAACTTCAGGTTCAGTGAGAGATCCTGTCTCAAAGAAACAAAGCAGACAGCAATAGAGAATGATACCCAATGTCTTCCCCGTGCACACACAGGTACACAAATCTGCACACCATTCCTAAAGAAGAATTTGCAGTTTGTATAACCAACTTGTGGTCCTATAGTGTAGGACACACTGATAAAGAATAATAGTGCAAAACTATGCAACACTGCAGCAAGATCCCAGGATAATATTAGAAAGCATTTATTTATTTTTATGTGTGTACTGGCTGGCTTTGTCTGACAATTTAATACAAGCTAGAGTCATCACAGAGAAAGGAGCCTCAGTTGAGGAAATGTCCCCATGAGATCCATCTATAAAGCATTTTCTCAATTAGCGATCAATGTGGGAGGGCCCAGCCCATGGTGGGCGGTGTCATCCATGTGCTAGTGGTCCTGGGTTCTATGAGAAAGCAGACTGAGCAAGTCATGGGAAGCAAGCCAGTATTCAGCTCTGCTCTATGGCCTCTGCATCAGTTCCTGCCTCCAGGATCCTGCCATTGGAGGTTCTGTACTGATTTCCTGTGATGAACCATGATGTGGAAGTGTAAGCCAAATAAATCCTTTCCTCCCCAACTTGTGTTTTGGTCATGATATTTCATTGCAGCAATAGAAACCATAACTAAGACAATGTGTATGGGTATTTCTCTGCATGTATGTCTGTGTACCACATGTATTGCGAGTGTTCAAAGAGTCCATAAGAAGGCATTGGATCTCCTGGAACTGGCACTAGAGGTGGTCATGATCTGCCATGTGGGTGCTGTGAATCAAACCTGGGGCCTCTTAGAAAAGCGTCCAGTGCTCTTAACCTCTGAGCCATCACTCCAGCCTCTAATTTTATTACTTTATAGAAATGGAGTCTGCTGGCCTTCACAGAGGACCACAGCACTAAACCTTTTCATATTTTTTTTTTAAAGTGGGGTGGGACAATTGGCTTAGCAATTAAGAGCACTTGCAGAGGCCACAGGTTCAGTTCTCAGATTACACATTATGGTTAACAACCATCTATAACTCCTCTTCCAGGGGCTATGGCACACTCTTCTGACTTCCACAGGCAATAGACATGCACATGGTATACATACATGCATGATGTATGCAAAACACTCATACAATACAATAAAATCAGTAAATCTTTTTTTAAAAATTAATTCAACTTAGTTTTCTCTAACCTCTACTCAATGTTACCCTGTCCTTAGTAGCTTTCTTTCTATTATGCTTTCAGCATGGGAAAAAAGAAAACACTTCAGCCACGGTGAAGTACAGTTAAGTTAGCACCCTCAAGTGCAGGAATAGTGGGTTGTGCAGAGTGTGTGTCGCTGGGGCAAGGGAAAGGCCAGAAGACTGGCATGGGAGCCTTGGGGTGTATACAAGTACTTGTGAATAGGGACTGAGGGAGCCTGGAGGCTAGTATGGTCTTTGATTTACAGCCACAGGTATGTGTCAATGGAAACATATGTTCCTTCTGCCAGAGGTAAAGGAAATGACTCCTTTTGGCAGATGGTAACCAGTTTCACAAGTTCTGAGGAATGCTGGCTTTTATCTAACCACCAGAAATCCTCCTAAGGTCCAGTTTTAGCTCATTTCTGGATATTTGGACAGCCTGAGAACCAACAATGACAACTGCTGTGCACCTTCATAGCTCATTATTCTCTTACCAGTTCAACATATTGTACATACTAGTTTTATGGTCACAGAGAAAAATTTACTTATCTTTTTCAGTTGCAACTCCTATATTCAGCTTTAAGTAGTTTGCACAATTCAATCCTTGAAATATGTTTACAATATTATTATTATTATTATTATTATTATTATTATTATTATTTAAAATCTCTGGGTGCTCAAGAAATGGCTCAGTGGTTAAGAGCTTACTGCATAATCATAAGTTCAAATCCCAGCACCCACATATCAAGCCACTTTCCCTGCAAACACTATTAACTCCAGCTCTGAAGGATCCAAATACCCTTTTCTGGCCTCTGCACATGCACAGGTACATGCACCTGCATACACATATGCACATGTACATAAACACAAATATGAAATTCTTCTTTTCAAATCTGTTACACATTTGTATGTGATGAATGCTAAGTTTGGTCATGACTTTCCTAAAAGAAAGGTTTAGCAATTATCTAATGAAGCCAATTCTCTTTAATTACAAAATAGATAGGTTAATTAAATTAAAGTCAACAACTTTGTTTTGTAATTAGAGAGAATTGCATTATTAGAGAAATGCTGAAAAGTTTGTGTTTTAACATTGACTGTGGGTTGGGGTAAGTCACACCTATGTTGAAGGTTCTACAGACTAATGAAGTAGGACTTCCTGATTGTGGAGTGATAGAATGTTTTTGATTGACAGACAAGTTTATCTTGAGCTATTTCTCGTAAGAATCATTTAGTCTGTACCTTTGTGTCTTGTCTAACAAACCCCTTTCAACTATCAGGTGAAACCTTTTCAATGTATTACCTTAGCAGATCATTGACCCAAAAGATTATGTCATCAGATAGCATGTGAATGCTCGAGTACACGTGTGCACGTGCACACACACACAAACACACACACACACACACACACACACATACACACACACACACACCACATACACACACACACACACACACACACACACACACACACACACACACACACACACCACATACCCTTGTTCATGTAGGTCAAGGCCAGATACAGACTTTTCAAAGTTCCATTTGTGATCATAAATGCTGAGCAGAAATTTCTGGCTGTAACCACTGATTGACCATTCTAGACAAATACCTATTAACACCACCAGAGTGCCCAGCAAGCAACTCCTTGGGTGTCCATGTGGAGAACTGCCTAGTGATGAGCAAAGCCATTTCCTTCTCACCCTGCTCTGCATAATTGGTTCTTTCTAGCCTTGGTAATGTGAACAAAGGTTCCTAGAAAGGAGCCAAGCCTACACTGAATAGTCTCCGAAGGCTGATTGACTGATTAGAATGTCAGGGATTGTAGCAAGGGTGAAGTGTGAGAGCTCTAGGCCTGAGTTATTTCAAGCTATCTTTAGCCCTGCAAAAGCCATTCATCGAGCACCTCTGTGTCTGACCTAACATCCTTGTGACTATCACATGAAATCTTTTGGGATCCATCAACTTAAGAGACTCTTAGCATCCACCAACCCCAAATCTAAGAATGTTATCAGATAGCATCTGAGGCCCATAGCAGAGATTTCCCTGGAACTTAACCACCTGGAACTTCCACCAACGTATTGGAAATGTATGTTGATTTCTGACTTTTCTTTCTTCTCTTACTATAAAAACTTCATAAAACTGCTACCATGGGGGTTGGGGATTTAGCTCAGTGGTAGAGTGCTTGCCTAGCAAGTGCAGGGCCCTGGGTTCGGTCCTCAGCTCTGGAAAAAAAACAAAACAAAACAAAACAAAACCTGCTACCATGTCAAACATGAAATTTGGGGTAATCTAAATCTCTGTTCCCAAACCATAGTCATGCATTTTTGGCTCAAGAACAAATTCTTATTTCCTTTGAGGAGAGAGCATGTGTTTTTTATGTGCTCACTAACTTCTTCAAGAAGAGCCTTTCCATCTGCCCAACCTCTGTCTCCAGGTTCATGCCGTGTTTGAGTTATTTTCCTGACTTTCTTCAATGATGGAGTATGATTTGGAAGTATAAAACAAGTAAACTCCTCTCCAACTTGCTTTTGGTTATGGTGTTTCATCACAGCAATGGAAACCCTAATTAAGACAAAATCCATACACATAAAAATTAAATAAATCCTCTTAAATTTTAAGAGGGAAATAAAAGCATGTTGATCAGAAGTACACAGTGGCAATCATGTCAGGTAAGTACAGAAATGTACAGCAGAACACGAGGACTAAAGAGAACTCTATCTTATTCTGGTAATTAGCTAAGAGTACATTTCTGGTGCTCTCATACAATACAGTACAAAATGTACTATGCAAATGAGCTAATGTATGCAATGATTTGCTTTATTATAGTCCTCTCTCTCTCTCTCTCTCTCTCTCTCTCTCTCTCTCTGTCTGTGTGTGTGTGTGTGTGTGTGTGTGTGTGTGTGTCTAAGTATGTTTCAGGGCACCATGGTTTACACTTTAAATATACACATTATTTAAACATGTATTTTGATTTTAAGTGTATGGGCATATTGCCTGCATGTTTGTGCACCAATTGTGCTTGGTGACTGTGGAGGCCAGAAGAATCACTGGCCATGTCATTAGCAGAGTGAGTAGTATTGATTAGGTGAATGTTTTCATTTTTGTGTTCTAGTAAACAAATTCTTTTTATCATGGTTTAGGGAAAAGACATCAGATAACTTGGTCTCTGACATTTTGAGTTTATTTTCTCCTCCTCCTCCTCCTCTTCTTCTTCCTCTTTATCATCATCATCATCATCATTATCATCATTTAGTGTGAGTATGTCAGCCCTCATGCCAAGGTAGTCCTGTGGCAGTCAGGGGACAGCTTTCAGGAGTCAGTTCTCTCCTTCCATCATATGGGTTCTGGAGGACAACATTAAGTCTTCAGACTTGATGACCCACTGAGTCAGTCACCTTGCTTTTCCAACATATTTTGATTTTTCACTCTTGGTGCTGAAGATATCTCTAAAATATATTAATCCAGTGCTTTTCAAGTTTGTGTTTATTGAAAGGAATCTTTCCTCAATCAAATCCTAAGTGGAGGAGTTCAACTTAGGTGATGATTTAGGTCTTGGCACTGACATTTCCCCAAGAGCTCTGACATTCCTCACTCAAGGTGTAAAAGGGGGTGCTTCAGAATCTGTACATGAGAGCCACTTAGGACCTTAGGGCCACTATTGCTACTAGATAGCTGGACAGACATTAGCTAGCTAGGCGCTCTTGGAAGGTAGACCCCTTGTTCACAATCCACTTTGGGTCTCATTTCCCATGTCCAAAGGAAAGTATCACAGTTGCTTCTCCTTAAGCTATAAAATACCAAATGAGGGGGCTAGAGAGATAGCTCAATGGTTAAGAGCATTGGCTGTTCTTCCAGAGGTCCTAAGTTCAATTCCCAGCAACCACATGGTGGCTCACAACCATCTGTAATGAGATCTGGTGCCCTCTTCCGGCATGCAGGCATACATACAGGCAAACACTGTATACATAATAAATAAAAATCTAAAAAAAAAAAAATACCAAACGAGAAGGCAGAGATTTCAGGGCTTTGTCGAGCCCCATTGATGGAAAATTACTTGTTCTTGGTCAAAAGAATGAAATCCTAGTTCTACCTCTGGCCCTGGATGAAGACATGGCATTCTGATTTGCCCCAAAGATTACAACATTACTTACTGTCATCCCCTCCTTTCAGAGCTAATCCAACTGGGACTGTCAATCACCTGCCAAAAGAAAAACCCTCAGGAAGGAATTTACTTGAATACTTGTTAAGGAGATGGGAGGAATTATCCCCTTAATGAGATAATGTACATGCACTCTCCAGAAGCTTCAGTGCTAAGCCTGCCTGGTTTTCTAACTCAGAGTCCTGCCCTGGGTTTTCACTCAAAAAGCATAGCTTCTCTTTTCGCCCTTTTTATGTCTTCTTTGGATATCAGCCCAAATCCTAAGGCTTGCCCTAACCCCCTGTTCTCTGTCATTGTTTTTCTAAAGACACCCCAGTCATCCTTTCTATATAGCTGCATGCCAACTAAAAGCAGGGATCTGAAGACAACAGAGATGGCTCAGTGGCTAAAAGGGCATACTTTCCTTGAAGAGGACCAGAGTCTTCCAGCACCCATCTCAGACAGCCCACAAGTGCCTATAAGAACAGTTCCAGAGCATCCAAAACCTCAAACATCTACAGGCACCTGCACTCACTTAAGCATTCCTAAACACACACACACACACACACACACACACACACACACACATACACACACACACACACACACATACACACTACATTAAAGTAATAAAAATACACATTTTTTTAAAAGTAGACTTTCTAGGCTGTGGGGGGGGGGCAGGGTGAATGCCTTTAATCCTAGCATTTACAAGGCAGAGGCAGGGGGATCTCTATGAACTGACCTACTCTGGTGATGGGATGGCCAAACACCCTAACTGTCATGCTAGAAATCTCATCCAATGACTGAGGGAAGCAGATGCAAAGATCTAAGGCCAGGCCCAAGGTGGAGCTCCAGGAGTCCAATTGGAGAGAAAGATGAGGGATTGTATGAGCAAGAATTGTTGAGACCAAGATTGGAAAAAGCACAGGGGCAAGTAGCCAAATTAGTGGAAACACAGGAACTATGAACCAATAGCTGAGGAGTGCCCAACTGGATCAGGCCCTCTGGATAAGTGAGACAATTGAATAGCTTGAACTGCTTAGGAGGCACCCAGGAAGTGGGACCAGGACCTGTCCTTAGTGCATGAGCTGGCTCTTTGGAACCTTGGGCTTACACAGGGACACTTTGCTCAGCCAGGGAAGGAGGGGACTGGACCTGCCTGTACTGAATCCACCAGGTTGAAATGAATCCCCAGGGGAGTCTTGGCCCTGGAGGAGATGGGAATGGGGGTAGGCTGGGAGGAAGGCAGAGGGGGTGGGGAGGACAGTGGAATCCATGGCTGGTATGTAAAATTAAGTTAAATTATAAAATAAAAAAAGAAAAAGAAAAATGCAATAGTTGAAAAAAAAAAAGACTATGACTTTCTCTTCTTTTGTCTATCTCCCTCCTCCCCAGAGCTGCTAGGATTTACAGCTTGCCTGCCCTGCAGATTTTCTTTCAAATTCTAGTAAAACAATCCTTGAGCTTCTTCCTTCTGATTCCATTTCTAAATTATTTTATCAACAAGACTAAGAACCACAAAAGGGAACCCCAGCTACCAGGTACCGTAACAACGTGTAGTGACCAGACAACCTGACTGCAAAAGCCACAGCAATTTATTCCTCATAGGACTGGAGGTGATCCTTTTCACTCAGCCACTTAATACCAGTACTAGTCTCTTCTGGGAACACACTCAGACACAATCAGAAATACTTTGCCAGCTTTTAGAGCATCCCTTTGCCCAGTAAATTTGACACATAAAATTAGCCATCACACAAAACAAACACCATCAGGAGCATTTCAAGCCAGCATTCCAGTGGGAAAGTGAGCTCAAGTTAACTGCAAACTATCTTTTAAATAATGCTTTAAAATGACATGTATCTGGGCTGAAGAGATGGCTCAGCAGTTAAGAGCACTGGCTGCTCTTCCAGAGGACCCAGGTTCAATTCCCAGCACCCACGTGGCAGCTCACAACTGTCTGTAACTCCAGTTCCAGAAGATCTGACAAGCTCACAAAGACATATGTGCAAGCAAAACACCAATAAAATAAAATTTAAAAGATAACATATGTCATGCCTGCTAACATTAGCCAAATCAGTCATCAGATGATCATTGGTAACTTCAAAGGAGGAAGGGAAATGCAACCTGACAAGCTGGAAATATTTTTGTACAAACCTTCAAATTTCCACAACCCCAACAAGGAGTAGTCAACACAGTAAGTTAATGTTTATTCTCAGGGAGATAAAAGACAATTATGATGGCATATATTGGTTCCCTTTAAGGTTTGTGGGCCAATGAATTTGGAGACCAAATTTATAAAATTCTGTTTTCCAAGCCTTTCAAGTTTGTATGTATGTTTATTGAAACGGTGTCTCACTTAGTAGCCTAGGCTGGCCTAGAACTTTGGTATATAGCCAAGGTTAGTTTATACTCAAAAGCCTCTTAGCTCAGCTTCCTGAATACTTGGATTGTAGCTGTATGCCATCATTCCTGGCTAGGTTTGGGATTCTCATATTGCAGGAAGGGGATATGAGCTTGAAGTATATACAGAGACTTAGGTTTTTATTCTACCTTATTGAAATTTAATTCTTTTCTACTAAGTCATCAGCCATCTACAAAATTAAATAAAGAAGCCATGACCTGAAAACCTGGGGATGGATGGTCTACTGGCCCTTCAATTTAGTTCCTTTTTCTCATTTTAGAAATTAACTTCTTGAGGGCTGGAGAGATGGCTCAGCGGCTAAAAGCACTTGCTGCTCTTCCAGAGTTCAATTTCTAACACCCACATGGCATCTCACAATTGTTTGTAACTCCAGTTCCAGGGGATCCAGCACCCTCACACAGATGTACATGCAGGCAAAACACCAATTCACACAAGGTAAAAATAAAAAAAGAAATGAACTCTTTCATACCAAACTTCCATTTTTTAGTAAAAATATTAAAATAACAAACAATACTTCCCTTATAAGGATTGGTTATGATGATTCAGTGAGATAATATATGGAAAATATGTAAAATAATTTCTGAATTGGAGCTATTATTTATTAAATGGTATCATTCTCATATGCTTATATTTTATATCTCAAATGTTCTGGAACCATAGTTATACTCTACACTTTCCTCATTTTCTCAAGTGAAGATGTTCTTGCCAGCTTTTACAGCCTGGTACCAATGACTATTTCTGATAACAGAAAGTCAGCCTAAGTAAGGTTTGTTTTCAAATAGGAAGTGTCATCCTGATCATATATGCAGATAAGTCACTTGGCAGTTTAATAATGCTACCTGGGCAAATGAATGGAACTAGAAAATATAATCCTGAGTGAGGTAACTCAGACTCAGAAAGACAAACATGGTATATACTCACTCATAAGTGGATACTAGATGTAAAACAAAGGATAACCAGACTACAACTCACAGCTCCAGAGAAGCTAGCTAACAAGGAGGACCCAAAGAGGGATGCATGGATCACCCTGGGAAGGGGAAATAGATGAGATCTCCATGAGTAAACTGGGGATAAGGGATGGGCAATGGAGGGTAGGGTATGGGGGAATGAGAATATAAGGGAACAGGATGGTGGAGCTGGAACAGGGATGGAGTGGGAGAGCAACGAAAGAGATACCATGATAGAGGGAGACATCACGAGGATAGGGAGAAACAAGGTACTAGGGAAGTTCTCAGGAATCCACAAGGATGACCCCAGCTTAGACTACTAGCAATAGTGGAGAAAGTGCTTAAACTGGCTTACTCCAGTAATCAAATTGTTGAATACCCTAACTGTCATCATAGAGCCCTCATCCAATAACTGATGGAAGCAGATGCAAAGATCCATAGCCAAACACAAGGTGTCCAGTCTCCAGTCAAAGAGAGAGAAGAGGGATTATATGAGCAAGGCCATCAAGATCATGATGAGGAAACTTACACAGACAACCAAATCAAACTAGTGGGAACTTATGAACTTTAGACCAACAGTTGTGGAGCCTCCATGGAACTGGACTAGACCCTATGCATAAACGAGACAGTTGTACAGCTTGATCTGCTTAAGGGATCCCCTGGCAGTAGGATCAGAATCCATCCCTGGTACATGAGCAGGCTTTTTGGAGCCCACTATCTATGATGGGACACCTTCCACAGCCTTGAGGCAGGGAGAGGGGCTTGGACCTGGCTTTACTAAATGTACCTCCCCATGGGAGGCCTTACCTTCTTGTAGGAGGGAATGGGAGGGTGGGTCAGGAGTGGGAGGGTGGAGGGGCAAGAGGAGGGAAGAGGGGGATCTTTGATTAGTATGTAAAATGAATAAAAATGTTCTTAATAATAAATAAATAAGAATAATAATGCTCCCTGGGCAATGTGTTTGCAGAGTCCCATGTCCACTGACTAAAGTGTGACCTGGACATCCAGAGTTTTCAAAGTGTTCAGGTCCTCTCAGAAAGCTATGACATTTTCTTAAATAGCAAACCCACTTTTACTAGGTGAAAGCAAAGGAAACAAAGCTGCTGTGCTAGTTGTTTATCTGTTGCTGTGCCACGACCCAGGCAACTTACAGGAGAAATGTTTATTTGGGCCCATAGTTCCAAAGAGTTAGTTTTCACTGTGCTATGACAATCATGGCAGGAGCAGCAGTCATGATGGCAGGAACAGCTAGGAATTCACATCTGAGCAAGCACACTGAGAATGGCTAAAGCTTTGAAACTTCAAATCCAGCCCCCAGTGGCATGCTTCCTTCAGCAAGGCCCAAGTCCCAAGCTGCCCCAAACAGTGCCACCAACTGAGGACCAAACATTCAAATGCCAGAGCCTGTGGGGGAACACTGTCATTCAAATCACCATATTTTCCCAGTTGTTTCCCTAGCCAAGGCACACCAAGCTAGGAAGGGAGGAAGTTTGAGTGCAAGTTGTGCTTTGGGATGGTAATGCTACTCAGACCTACTGACTGTGAATCATTTTGTGTCCTATTGCAAATGTGCTAAATAGTCCAGGATTTGAGGATTATCAATGGCTCTTGGGGACCTCAGTTCCAGGTGGGTGTCAGCAAAACATCACTTCCAGATAATCAAAAATGCCAACTCCTGATAACCAGACTGCTTATCTCCCCAGATTTTTCCAAACACTGACCACATTGACTAAAATCTATGCTTCATTAATTTTAAATAATATCACAAATGTTACCATTCCACCAATCACTACTGTGAAAAAAAAACCTTACTTGTCTTAGATATTCTACATGTGTACTGAGTGAAAGACCGAAACAGGTGGATCTCTGTGTGTCTGAAGCCAGCCTGGTCTACATAGTAAATTCTGGGTTAGACGGGGCCACACAGTGAGATGCTGTTTCAAAAATCTAATATCTCTCTCTCTCTCTCTCTCTCTCTCTCTCTCTCTCTCTCTCTCTCTCTCTCTCTCTCTCTCTCTCTCAAACACACACACACACACACACACACACACAAATCACACAAAGTTTTACAAGGTTGACTGACTGATTAATTTTATATTCAATTATTTATTTAGTATTTATGGTGTGGACACATGAGTGCCATGGTACATATATGGAGGTCTGAGGATAACTTATAAAAGTTGGTTCTTTCCTTCCACCCTGGGGTTCCTGGGGAATCAAACTCAGGTCATTGGGCTTAATGGCTGTTACCTTTATCTACTGAGACATCTTGGCAGTCCCTGACTGTTTAAAAGCTCTGTGAAGCAGAAGACTGATGAAAGGGCTGGAGAGATGACTCAGTGCTTAAGAACACTTGCTGCTCTTGCAGAGGATCTGAGTTGAGTTCCCATTACCCACATAGTGGCTCACATCTATCAGTGACTCCAGTACCAGGAGATCCAAGGATCCTGACCTTTGCAGACATCAGGCATGAACATGATGCACACATATACATGCAGGCAAAATACTCATATATGTAAAATAAACACATCTTTTTTTCAATTATTATTTTAAAGAAGATTACTGTTGAAGCTTCAAGGCCAACCTGGGCTGCATGGCAAAACCCCACCTCAAAAACCAAACACAGAACAAATAAAACTGATTCACATTTGCAGTCATGTTCAGACTTTTGTCCATCTTCAAAGTGGTAACATTCAAATGTATCTGGCTAGTGTATCTTCTTGTTTCCATGGCACAGGTGCTCACATCTGATGAATGACAACTGACAAGACTTCTACTAGGCTACCAGATACTGGCTTGGATATCCATGTCACTTTAGGAAGGAAGAAGACAACCTGATGTTTTAAGCAGAGCAGAAAAAAGCTTTCCAACTTACAGATCTGAAAAACATGTCCCTCTATGATTTCACAAACACACAAAAAAATTAGTTCCACACTTTGATCTTTCTTGTCTAAATCTTTTAAACTACAAGATAAATCTACATGCTTGCTTGAAGCTGAATGGATTTCTTCAAACTTTGAACAGCTGATTTATCACAGCAAAAGGCTGCTTTCCTTAAGCTTTTAAATACTTGGGAAGGAACTATTTTTTCCTTAAACAAATGAAATTCTGTCTGTGTGCCTCCTTTCGGAATAAGCCATTATATATAAGAGCTGTTTGTCTTCTCCAAGGGGCAGCAATCTGTAAGCCTGCAGGGATTAGGTGGTATACGTTTAACTGTGGGGAATAAGGAGAAGAATGGATCCAGATTTCACCAAGCACTGACCACTGTGGAGAATGCAGTTACAAGCAAATACCACAATGACCTAACGGTAAAAGTATGGTATTTCTTTGATAGTCACCACTTAAAACTTCTCAACAAGATTAAGAAAAATCACCAATATTTTATGGCCCTGGTAGAAATTCAGTGTCTGGAATGGCCACAGTTAACTGACAAACTGGCAAAGAATTCACCAATTGCCTCTGTTGTATTATTTGTGTTTTTATAGTACATGTGATATGGAACAGATTCTTTCTCTATAAGCAAGTTAAATCAAACAACAAACAAAAAATGATCTGGGGTAATAACTTCCACTACCTTCAAGGACAGCATTTATTTGTTCAGTGTTAGACTTAAACATTCATTATTGGATGTTGTTCATTTATCATTCGATCTACACATAGTTCTTGTTACCTGTTCATATGCTCAGCGTTAAGTCTCTATATAGTATTGGATAGCATTCATTTATCTATCATTCAACCTCTATACTTTTGGATATCTTTTATTTATTAGCATTTAATCTATGTTTATCATTGAGAGTTTCAGAGATACGGAAGTGGAAGAGATAGACACTGATCATCACAGAGTTTATAATCTCAAAGGAATATAGATAACTAATTACAAGCTACTGATTGTTTTAGAAAAGACAGGGCCTCCTGTCCAAGTAACCATCTCAAAATCTAAAGTAGCTCCCAATTGCCTTTGATAAAAACACACGGCTCTCTAAGTAGAGACAGGGTATACTGCCCCATGTGCTGTCTTTACATTGAGCATGAAACTTAGTGTTCACGGATGAGTTCAGTAGAGTGCCCTCACCAAGGAGACTTACCTGGCAGTGGCATAGGCTAGGAATCACTGCCCAAAGTTGCCAAGGGAATGCCCCCTATTTTCTAATGGCCTCCATATTGGTGCTGTACTTAGGGAGACCTCACATTCTATTTCAATTTCTGTGTAGAGGGACTGTTTCTGAAAGTCTGCTTACACAAGTAACTCAAGTACACTTCCCTCTTTAGGGCAGGGGGGATCCAAGTATGACAGGATTGCAGACAAATTCTTAACATCTTTGAATCTTGGCACACATATGCACAGAGTGGTCTTCCCATCTACTAACCCAGCATGGTAGACCCACATGTCTCACATGGAATTCTTTGAACCTGAGATGATGATGATGCAGTGCCCTGATGGCCTAGTGTTCACTATCAAACCATCATGATAAATGCATAAAACCTTTAAGTATGATGGGCAAGAAAAGCATGAGCAAAGAGAGCTGGTTCAGTCCCATGAAAAATCCAAGACTGTTTAACTGAAATAAAAATTCTACACCTTCTGCTCTCATCTGAAGGGTTTAATTTGGAAAGAAAATTAGCACAGAGGCAAACATAAATGAAGGGGCAATGTTGTTGCATACTTGCACCAGATTTATCAACTACCTGTGAACTAAGAACTTTATTCTTAGTACTTGAGAAGGGAAGGCAAGGACAAAAAGTAGTTCAAGGTAGTAAGTTTGAAGCTAGCTTTGACTCCATGAAACCTGAATCTAACACATAAAAAATCAAAAATAAAAATAAACCCCACATAAGAATACCTGTCAAGGCATTTTGAAGGCTTCTTGTTTCATTCTTAGGTCCTTTGGGAAATGACCCTTAGTTCAAACAGGAGAACAATACTTACTTTAAACATTTCACACCTGTTACACTATTAGACACATTCAACTGAAAATGCATGTTGAATAATTCATAGTACAGTGTACTGTTGGCAGTACTTTTTATGACATGGCTACTTGGACAAGTGACCAAGCTCTTAATTTGAAAAGGTTTTCCCCAAAGTGATTAGCCTTTACCCTCAGAATTTTAATATGATTTTTGTATAACTGATAGTGTTTGGCTTAATATTCAAATTACAATATTATGTTGATATTGAGATAGAATCTTGTTTCATATCCCTGTCTGACCGGGAAATCTTTCTGCCTCAGACTCCTGAGTATTGGGCTCACATACACATGCCCTTTCCTTTTCTTTGGGGGTAGAGCAGGCTCTCTCTACATATCCCTTGTTAGTCTAGTAATTGCAATGTTAGCCCAGGTTAAGCTTGAATCCACATTTGAGGCAATCCTGCCCAGCTTTCAGAGTGCTAGAATATTAAGCAATATCTTTTTTTTTCTAGTGCTGGGCACTGAACCTAGGGCCTTGAGCTTGCTAAGCAAGGCCTTTACCATTGAGCTAAGTCCTCAATTCCTATATAGTGTCTCAAGTTAGAAAGTGTATAAATTGCAGAATTCCTATTATAAGAAAGATAAAAGAACAAATGTTAGGAAAAGTTAAACAATGAAAACAAGATAACTTATGAGTGAAAATTCTACATGAAAGATGAACTGAAAATACTGATTTAAAAACTTTTAATTTAAGGTGATTTCTATATGATTATCTCATCTTCATTCAGGACTTTGCCTGCTTTATTACAACTCATTTTTAAAAAGAGCCAGCAGAGGCAGCAGGTAAAGGTACTTGTCACCAAGCCTGATGACCTAAGTTTGATTTAATCCTTGGGACTCACATGGTTATGTCCTCTGACATCCACATGTATGCCATGGGATATGTGCAGGTGTACACACACATACACCATACACACAGATATATACAGTCAATTTTTTTACATTTTATTTTACCACTTTGGCTCTGCACAAAGAAGGTCAAATGTCTTATATTATTGCAGAATCAGTTGACAACTCTGAAACTACTTTCCTGGTATGTCAATGGTCATTTTGTTAGCCATTTTGTCCCATATGCCAGGAAGTTTTTGTTTTGAGGTTTTGTTTTTCTTTTTGTTTTGTTTGTATTTTTGTTTTATTATTATGATTATGATTATGATTATGATTATGATTATTATTATTATTATTATTATTATTATATTTGTGTTTTAATTTTACACATCAGCCATGGGTCCCCCTGTTCTCCCCCTTCGCGCCGCCACCCCCACCTTCCCTTCACCCCCTCCCCTCCATTCCCATCTCCTCCAGGGCCAAGAATCCCCTGGAGATTCATTTAAACCTGGTGGATTCAGTACAGGCAGGTCCAGTCCCCTCCTTCCAGGCTGAGCAAAGTGTCCCTGTGTAAGCCCAAGGTTCCAAACAGCCAGCTCATGCACTAAGGACAGGTCCAGGTCCCACAGCCTGGATGCCTCCCAAACAGTTCAAGCTATTCAATTGTCTCACTTATCCAGCGGGCCTGATCCAGCTGGGGGCTCCATAGCCTTTGGTTCATAATTCATGTGCTTCCATTCGTTTGGCTATTTGTCCCTGTGCTTTTTCCAATCTTGGGTTCAACAATTCATGCTCTTACAGTCCCTCCTCTTTCTCAACTATTGGACACCTGGAGCTCCACCTGGGGTCTGGCTGAGGATCTCTGCATCCACTTCTATCAGTTATTGGATGAGAGTTCCAGCTCAACTGTTAGGGTGTTTGGCCATCTGATCACCAGACTAGGTCAGATCAGGCTTTCTCTCGACCATTGCCAGCAGTCCACAGAGGATGTATCATTGTGGATTTCAGGTAACCTCTCCAGCACTCTACCTATTCCTGTTCTCATGTGGTCTTCATTTATCATGGTCTGTTATTCCTTGTTCTCCTTTTCTGTTCTTTATCCAGCTGGGATCTCCTGCTCCCCTAAGCTTTCTTCCCCTCAAACCTTGTCCTTCATTACTCCCACTGTCATCCAGATTGTTCATGTAGATCTCATCCATTTCTCTGTCATTCGGTGATCCCTGAGTCTTTCCTACAGTCCCATTTTCTAGGTAGCCTCCCTGGAGTTGTGTAGCAGTCTAGTCATCTTTGTTTTACATCTAGTATCCTCCTATGAGTGAGTACACACTATGTTTGTCCTTCTGAGTCTGGGTTACTGCTGTGGATATCGCTCTGTGTAAATAAAGTTCTGATTGGCCAGTGGCCAGGCAGGAAGTATAGGCGGGACAAGAGAGAAGAGAATTCTGGGAAGTAGAAGGTTGGGGAGAGACGCGGCCAGCCGCCACCATGAAAAGCAACATGTAAAGACACTGGTAAGCCACAAGCCATGTGGCAAAGTATAGACTAACAGAAATGGGTTAATTTAAGACAGAAGAAGTAGATAACAAGAAGCCTGCCACGGCCATACAGTTTCTAAACAATGTAAGTTTCTGTGTGCTTTCTTGGTTGGGTCTGAGCGACTGTGGGACTGGCGGGTAAGAGAGATTTGTCCTGACTGGGCCAGGCAGGAAAAATCTAACTACAGGTTACCTCACTCAGGATGATTTTTTTCTAGATCTGTCCATTTGCTTGCAAACCTCATAATGTCATTGTTTTTCTCTGCTGAGTAGTACTCCATTGTGTATATGTGCCATATTTTCTTTATCCATTCTTCAGTTGAAGGGCATCTAGGTTGTTTCCAGGTTCTGGCTATTACAAACAATGCTGATATGAACATAGACGAGCAAATGCCCTTGTGGTATGATTGAGCATTCCTTGGGTATATGCCCAAGAGTGCTACAGCTGGGTCTTGGGGGAGATGGATTCTCTCCTATCCGGGCAGCACTCTCATCTGGACCAGAGCTCCCATCTGGCCCAGAGCTTCCATCGGATAAGACCAAGAACGAATCCATGAGGAGATGGGCAGACGCCAAGGCAGAAGTACATACAACAAAATAAAGAGCAATACAGCATCACCAGAACCTAGCCCTTCTCCAACAGCTAGACCTGAACATCATGGAATAGAAGAAGAAGAAGAAAACACCCTATAAGTAACATCATGAAGAGGCTAGAGCCTTATATAGAAGAAATCAAAAATAAAGTGGAGGAATATACAATCAATTTTACAACAGAAATTATAGTTAATATTTCTTTGTAATAAGATTTCACACTAAATGACAGAGGAGAGGATTAGCACAGAGGCTTCCTAGGCTCAGCATTGTGAAGTATGTACACACTTCGTGATTAATAACATGACTTAATAACACCACACCAGGCTGACATTAAGCTCTTAATGAGCCTCGGAGCTTCCCTCCTCTTTTCTAACCTCACAACAGTTTCACTGGGCAAGTGTGATACCTTGTGCTTCCTTGAACACATTCTCTTTGTAAAGGGTCTTAGCACTTCTAAAACACGGTCGACTCTTGGCCATGTTGACCTGCCTGCACCCATTCAATCCATTCATCAAGTGCTTATTGAATGCCCATAACATTTGCTCTGCTTGAGGAACAATGTCAGAAATGTAGCTGTTGAAAACTAGCCTCAAGATGGACAAATGATGGCTGCGAAGTCTTTGTTCTTTCCCACCCAAAAACTAAAGTGTTTTCTCCTTCACAAAGTTTGTTTGGTGTGACTACTCTACCCAATAGAATGCAGCAGACATAAAGCCTATCCTGCCACTGAGTTAGCTTTTAAGAGTACTAGAGGGTTGTACCTACTTTCTCTTTGGTTGCTCACATTTAAGGCTAAGTAAAGAGTCCTACTACCTTCTGAAGGGACAGCATGAGAAATTCACATGGAAAGTGGAATGACTGGAACTACATGGAGAAGGAGAGAGCCACAGTCATAGTAGTGTCCCAGAGAGTTTCCAGAATACCCCCCAGAGCCATTTATTATCAGACTACAACTATTAGAAACTCCCAAAAAACGCCAACATACTGCTCAACTGAGTCAAGTGGCCTTGCTGATGTAGAAAACAGACCGTATCAATTCCAGCTCTCTGTGTGTGGTGTGTGTATGGTGTGTGTGCATGATAGTGTGTGAGGGTACAGTTAAGTGCAAGTGTGAGGCCAGGGAATGCATGCAAATGCAATAGATGCCACACTCAAGCAGATTAGAAGCTTCCAAAGCCTTTTGTCAGCTCAGCCATACTCCTTAAACTGACCTACACCCTCACTTATCCCCAAGCATAGCTATTTTTACAGATTTCACTTATTTTTCTATCTTAAATCCATTATAATCTGCTCTGTTCCATGATTTTTGTTCAAAAGAATGGAATCTCAGTCTGTATCTCTTTCCCTGGGTGAAGACATGCCCTTCTGACCTGCCAGGAACATTATACAATTACTGTCTGGAAGGACAGTGTGTGGTAAAGAAAAAAGACATACTACTGTCCCCTCCCTTAATAGTTCATTTAAATGGGATTGTCAACTTTCTGGGCAGGAAAACTCGGGAAATCTGTCTCTTCTCCAACAACTTTTTCTTTTGCATTTAATTAATTATTTATTTAGTGTGTATGTGCACTTGTAAGTCAGAGGACAGCTTGTGGGAGTGGTTTCTCTCCTACCATGGGGGATCCTGGAGAGAATTCAGGCAATCAAGCTCGGCAATAAGTGGCATCATGCTGGCCCTGTTCTAGAGACTTAAAAAAAAAAAAAAAAAGCTTACTGAACTGTCTAGTTCAGTGTTAGGTTTTTTGGGGAGGGAGAGAAGCGGAAGGTCAACAAAGACTTGAAGACAGACACCCTTTACCAAAAAGGGTCCTTAATAATGTCAGCTGCACAGGAAGGCTCTGCAGCCAAGTGTTTTAGGAAACCAAACAAAGTGTCCTAACTTCAAGGTTTTCACTGGAAGAGAAGGACCTGTACTACAAAGAAGCAAGCTCGGTTAATATGTGACCTGTGCTAAGGGACAAAACACTGTGGGAATACTGGGGTATCTCTGAGAATAAATGCCTTTCTTGAAGAGCTAGGGTCCTGGAAACTTGATAGCCACTAAAGACTCTGGCTTCAAGTTCTTGTCTCTCAAATTCAATTCACAGACTACAGAAGGTGAGTTTTAGAGAGAAGTATATTATAGATTGTGAATGAAAAAAGGAGAAGAAAGGAACATGGCTGCTTGTGGTATGGTGGAGGAGAAAGTTTATTGTTGATATGTGGGAGAGCATAGCCAGAGCCAGGGACATCTGGGAGAGTCCAGAGTGAATGTGACCAGACTGAGCTGTGCCATATAGGGAGAGGGAGGGAGGCCAAGGGAGACAGGAGAGAGGAGAATCAGGTTCAGCAGCCAGGAGGCTCAAAGGTACCAAGAGAGCAGGTAATCAAAATGGTTTTTGATTTGGATTATATAGGGAAGGGCAGCCCAGCTCCCTAGGCTGGAGAGTTCAGGTTAGGGGGCAGGATACGCTAACCAGGAGGGCCTTATAATAAGTAGGGACTAAGACATCCAGGGAGAACCTGGAGGCCAGGTGGGCTTTGGAGTGTTAGATAGGCACCTCAGCAATTTGACTTGGGTTTGAAACCTAATAGATTGGTAGGTGGGAGCTTAAGACAGCATGCACATGTGTGTGTGTGTGTGTGTGTGTGTGTGTGTGTGAGAGAGAGAGAGAGAGAGAGAGAGAGAGAGAGAGAGAGAGGGAGAGAGAGAAAGGAGACTGAGTTAGGCATGTAGATTAACCCCATGGCAGATAAGCAGCCACAAATTAGGAAGAGGAGCTATAAAGAGGGAGAAATTCCAAAGTATCAGAGAAAGTACACATAGCCACTGACCAGCATCCAGAAAGAAAGGCAGAAGAAATGGAAAGCAAAAAGTTACACCTGACTCAGAAAGGCAAGCAGACCTAACAGAACCTCATCATGACAGCTCACAGGAACCTCCACTGGGAGGGTGGGAATACTGGGAAGGAAAATTACTTTCTATTATTGAAGCGATAGGGGTAAATATTCCTCCTACATGCCTTAGCATGCCTTGAGGTGAACCTGCTTTCCTAGGGATGGTCCTTCGGCCAGATGATTGACCTCCGAACTGGATTAACTCACATGGAAGGAAACAATGGAATGTCTCCATCAAGAGGTACATTCGTTTCTTTACTATAATAAAAGGAGCAGGACTTTAGGCTATATGACAGGGATACAAAGACTTTGGATAGATTTTGGAGTAGGATATGGTTAATGCTTGATAGCAGTCAAGTTTCCCAACATGCCCACAGCCCAAACTGCTTAGTGCCTAGTTAACCTGGAAGGCATCAGTTTTTTTTTTTAACAGTTGACTCAATGGTATCTCTAGCCATTGTCCACTCTCACTCTGTAAGAACATTTTTCTCCCCCATGACTTTTCTGAACATTACAGACTCTCACCCTGTAGAGTACTGTCTTCACCTGAGCATGGTGTCACACACCTTTAACACCTGCCTTTTAGAAGCAGAGGCAGGCATGCCTGGCCTACATAGGGAATGAAACCCTGTCTCAATAAAGAGTGTTGTCCTCTACCATGGTCTCTGACCATTGCCCAATCTCACCTTCATAAAATTGTTTTCTCTCACAATACACTCTCTGGCCGTGTTGTCAGAGCCCTAGAAAATTCCTCCCCCAACCATGGAGAAGTGTTGTAGTTTGAAAGAAAATGACCCCCAAAGGGAGTGGCACTGTAGGAAGTGTGGCTTTGTTGAAGTAAGTGTGGCCTTGTTGGAGGAAGAGTGTCACTGTAGGGGACAGGCTTTGAGGTCTCTTTAGCTCAAACTTATCTCAGTGTAGCACTCAGATCATTTACTGTTGCCTGCAAGGTGTAGAACTCTCAGCTACTTCTCTAGCACTGTGTCTGCTTGCATGCCATCATGTCTCACCATGATGATAATGGAGTGAACCTCTAAAACTGTAAGGCACCCCAATCAAATGTTTTCCTTATAAGAGTTGCTGTGGTCATGATGTCTCTTCACAGCATTAGAAACTCTAAGACAAGAACCATGACAGGCTACATGACAGTGGATAAGGATGAGAGTCCTCTTCTGCAGTAGAGTAAACGATTGAGGTCAGTTTGACAGCAGTGAGCTGAGGTTTCTTGCTGAAGCTGCTGGCTAGCTTTATTTTGCCTTTTAAGAGGCCCCTAGTAAGACTCATGCAGAAAAGGAACAAGGGTAAGGACACCAAAGATAAAAGAGGCCTCTTGCCCATATGTTCATAACTATTTCCAGTTTGAGAGCTCATAGAATGAACAACAGCTGTCCCCAGTAGGAAGACACGTGTTTCATAGCTCCATCACTTCGTCCTTGGGCCTGGGTTTCCACATTTACCAGAACTGTAGTCTTGGCCAAATTTCATTCACTCTGAGATTTAATTCACTAGCTATACAACAGGATTATGCTTCTCAGTGTCGTTTTTTAAAAAATAAATGAAAGAAAGTCCTGGCATGTGGGATGTTTTCATTAAGGATATTTTGCTCTTCATATTCTCTAAGACTATATTCATACTTCACTCTGCTAATGGATTTCCCTGAGCTACTGAGGAGGAAGGCAAGACTCTGACCTTAGTGTAAATAGAATCCAGCTTCCCTGCTACACAAAGGAGTGGTACTGAGAGAAAGGAGAGTCCACCTCCCTGATAAAATGAGATAACAATAAAAGAGGGAAGAGAGGCTCAGAGAGGAGGTCAACCACCTGGCCTGAGGGTCAAGACGAAACTTTGAATGGATTGGCTGCCTTGCTTTCCCCTTCCTATGTAATTTGCTAGCTAAAGATGAGATGGCAGACCAATTTTTAGGATGTTAATCTGCCATCTTTTCAGATTGCCATATCTCAGGGTGGGGTGGGGACCACAGTTTAAAGACCCAATTCCTAGTATTTGACTATGTGTCCGGTATCATGGAGAGATCACACTTTCTTCCTAGGCTTCTTTAGAAACTGAAGAAATTCTTGCTGAAGGGAAGTACAACTTCATGTTTCATGTTTTGGTTATGTTGAGAGAGCTTTTCTCCTTGGTTCCAAGTGTCAGACCTCAAACTGGAACCATCCTTCAGGAGTCTCTACCATGCCAAAGAGAGTGATTATCAGTCTGTAAGCTGCACAGAATGGAGAGGGGAGAAAGGCTGCTAGAGAAAAGAGTGGGGTCTAGAGCCCAAAATTAATTATGTAAATTAAAAAATCATTATTATAAGTTAGTAAAGAGTAAGGCAGAAACACTACCTACCAAGTCCCACCATGGTGCACATACAAAGTCACTCTAGAATGCCTAAACCCATGATTCATTTATACAAGAAAATATAACCCTTATGTGGAAATTTTCAGATGCTAATGAGACATCAATGAATGAAATTGTATATAGGATTACATTTAATAGCATACATGAGAACGCCATGCTATGTGGAGGGGAACCCCACTATGTGCCATAAAAGCACCCATCTTTCATTCAGTAGGCCATTTGAGCTACCAAGGTTTTTCTTTGCATGAGCCCTTAGAAGTCTATCTTTTCCTAATAAATTATCTCATTCTGAAGTGAAGTTGTGCTTCATTCTCTACTCTAAAACCTTGCAAGCCATGCCAACTAAATCCTGGTTATCAGGACCAAGCTGTGTGCAGGAAGAAAAGTTGGCTGCACTCATGTTCAGGTTCCCAGTACAGCTAGCGGGAGTTCACTTACATAGGAACACTGATATTAAACCAGGTGTGGGAGTACTTGCCTTTAATCCCAGCACTAGCCTAGTCTACATAGCAAGTTTCAGGCCATTGAGGGATAGACAGTGAGACCCTGTCTCAAAAAAAGTTGGCTTTAAAATGAAGATGTTAGTGTTAATCACCCATGATTAAAAGCCCCACAGTTTCTGCAAAAGCTAAAGAATCACTGGACATTTCATTTTATTTTTTTCTCTCTTTTATTTTCCCCCCTGGTCTTAGCACTATAGAATCTTTTTTCAATTAACTTTAAAATTTTTATTTTTTACTTTCTACTATTCTCTCTCTCTCTCTCTCTCTCTCTCTCTCTCTCTCTCTCTCTCTCTCTGTGTGTGTGTGTGTGTGTGTGTGTGTGTGTGTGTGTGTGTGTGTGTGTTTGATGGGGGGCGGGACATATATGCCACAGCAGACATGTCGACATTAGACCACAACTTTTAGGAGTCGGTTTTCTCCTTCTACATTGGGACTCAGAGAATAGCCTCTGGTTGTCAGGCGTGCACAGCAAGCGCCATTACCCACTGAGCCATTTCATTGGCCCTAGACTTTGGATGGTTCAGAATAAAATTTCTCTCTGTGTGCTTACTAGAAGCAAAAAGGAGGGGAGCAATCTTGGAACTTATTTCAAGAATTTAGAGGGTGGTAGGGAAGAGAATTTAGTGTGCTTGTCTAGTGTTTCATAAAAGAACACCAGCTGTGTTGTTTTTCATTCAGGAATTATAGGGCTAAAAAGAGATTTACTCACTAATAAATATCCATTCCCTTATTCTACACTGCCATATTGTCCTTCAGCAATTCATTACTAATTCCAGAATGGTTTAATACATAGCATAGCTATCAGACAGCAAGCAGTGCTGCCCCAGATCCTGAGCTCTTTGTCATATGTAAAGTGACACTCTAAAGAGGATCAAGGAGGGGAGGACAGGGGAGGAGAGGAGAGGAGAGGAGAGGAGAGGAGAGGAGAGGAGAGGAGAGGAGAGGAGAGGAGAGGAGGATTTAGAAGCTTGAGTATAAAAGGGAAACTGGTTTTCTACATATGGCTCCTGTTGACTTGGGGAGCCTTTCCCCTAAACATCCATCAAATAAATGGGCAGGAATTGTCATTGGACCCCCCCCCCCCCAAAAGCTAATCATCAAGTGAGACTTCTGTCCCCTATATACCCAGTGGAAGTTTCTGGAAGTAGTTTAACAAGATTTGTCCTTCTCCCATAGCCCTTGTAATCCCTGTATATGACATCCTTTCCCACACACCCTGTCTTCCCTGCGACCCAGTCTATAAGGCTACAGATGAGGTTCCAAAGGATTCACTAGTGGATCACAGCAGATAGTGGTGTGGTTATATAATTTGCTCTTTATATTTTAGCATATAACCAAAGCCTTTTTCTAGAAATGTTATTTGTTTGTTTAGAAATAGTGTCTTTCATAACCAAAGGCTAGCCTCAAACTCACTATGAGGGCAAGAGTGACCTTGAACTTCCAACCCTCCTGTCTCCACCTCTTAAGTGCTAGGTACATACCCAGATAACCAGTACATACAGTGCTGGGAATCAAACCCTGGTCTTCTTGAACACAAGGACTCTACTAATCAAGCTACATCTCCAGACCTAAAACATTGTTCCTGACAAGGCAAGTTTGCCTCCTGGGTAATATTAAGCAGTGTCTGCACATATTTGGGGTTGTAAAATATCTGGAGGTGGACATGGATGCTGTTAAGCACTCCACCATGCACAAAGCAGTCCAAAATGCCAGCAATGCCTGCCCTGAGGATGGGTAGTGGGATCCCATAGCAGGTAACAGAAATGCTGTTTCCTTTTAAATCAACTTTGTTAAAAAAAAGAGCAGGAGTTCAAGAAGAAAGGCCACTGGGAAAGAATTCACCAGGACAACATCCATGGTCACTATGCGGACAGGGGAGGAACCTTCCCAGGTTTCCTGCATTGCCTTCCAATTCTGCTTCCATCTTTTTCAGTGTGACTCCCTCATGACTAAAGTCATATTGATTTTTAATACTGTCTTCACTTTTCTGAAAATGTACAAACTCTGTGGCCAATCTCTTTAAAATTTACCTGCCCATGCACTACTTAGATGACCTTACCTGCCCCCACTGCTGCAATATTGATTTGTATATATTGTGGGAGTGGCTAGAACATGCAAAGCTGCCAATTCAGTCGATTTCTCTCCAAAGTCACTTTCATTCTATCTATGTGCCTTTATCTCAGAGATGTAATGAACCAGTCAAAACCAAACCTTTAACTCTGAGCATCCACAACTTCCAATTAATAAGTCTATTTTTTACAACTGAAGTCAGATAAGCATCTTAGAAACCAAGAGAATATGCTTGCAAAAGTGCAAGCACTAGATACATGATCCTTTCATTTGTTAAGGTGACCTTAACTGAGGTAAGAGAACTCAGCCAAGAGGGCTGAAGAGTGAAGGGAGAAACATATGACACAAAGAATGGATCCTCATCCTGTCCTGAGCCTCAAAAGCATCAGGGCTGAACCCCTTCTAGGACCTCATCACTTTTGCCTAATTTGTGACAAGATGGCAGCCACATCTCAAACAGATCCATTTGCACAGAACCATGTCTTAAAGCAGGAAGGGTAGGAAGCTTCCTCTTACTGCTCTTATTCTGGGAGGGGATTAAGCCTCTGCCCAGCCCTGGCCCCACCAGCTCTTCAGTTCACATCAGCCACGCAGAACCCTGAATCCATTCCTTACATGCAAGAAAAGCTTGAAATAGTGATGCTTTGCACTTTATTGCTAGTGGAGGACTGTTTAAAAGAAAGAGGACATGATAGCATCAAACTGCTTCTTGACATTTGTGTTCATACTCAGAGACAAATGTGATACCCTTAATCAGAGAAGCTTTTCTGTGCAATAAATGGCAGTGAATGCAGAGACCCATGGCTCTTCAAAGTGCTGAGACTAAAGGATGGTTGAGCATTCAACCCTAGTAAGGACATTTATTCCTCCCCTCAATTGCTAAGTCTCAGAGAACATTGAGGAAGAGGGTACAGAAAGAGTGTAAGAGCCAGAAGTTAGGGAGAAGGGCTATGAGATGCTATCTACTGGGCATGACATAGACAGCAGAATGGATTCACAGCATCTACATGGACTGGACTAATCAACAGTCAGCCATGAGTGGAGGAAGAGCTCACTCATGTATCTCTGCTCCTCTCTGCTAAACTATTGGCTACTGATGGATTTAATTAACAGAAAGAAACAGGAAAGAGAGAAAGAGGGGGAGGGGAGGGAGGAAAAGAGGAAGATGAGCTGGAGAGATTGATCAGTTGGTGGTTAAGATCACTTGTTGCTCTTTCAGAGAACCTGGGTTTGGTCATCAGCCATGGCTACACATAAACTCACATGGGCACATATGCATACAATATAAATTTAAAAATTAATAAATAACTCCTTCTTTAAAGAAAAGACTATGAAATGGTCTATAAGAAGTCACATGTCAGTGTTGCCATGGCCTAGTAGTCTGCTCTTCATGATATACTGCCAGAGACTGCCAGGTCCTCTCCTCATGGAACCTACAACCTACCACAGAGAGACTCACATTAGCATAAGGGTTAGTAGCTGTTGCTGTATAGAGCTACAGGGCAAGACACAAAGCAAGGAGTTGTCGGCACTATATAGTGAGGACAAGGAACATTCTCCTGAAGTCTTCACCTAACTTAGAAGCCCAAGGAGTTATTTTCAAAACTCCTCTTTCCTCATATGTAATTCATGCATCTTCACGTCTTATCCCTACTCCTCTCTTCTCTCTCCTTCCTTTTGGTTGCTGGACATTCATTTAATCCACCTTCCACAATACCACCACGGTGCTCTTTCCCAAACTTCCACACTGCAGTGTCTGAAACTTTCACTAGGTCTTTGTGTTTTTCTAAAAGCCAAAGCTGTCTTCTTAGGTTGGCATATCAAGTTGAAGCAGGACTAAGCTCCTCCCCTTGTATTAAGGCTGGGTGAGTTGACACAGTATGAGGAATAGGCTCCTGAAAGCCTGCCAAAGTGTTAGGGTCAGGCTCTGTTCCTACCACTAGGAGTCCCACAAGTAAATCAAGCTACACAACTGTCACTCATATGTAGAGGGCCTAGGTTGATCCCACACGGACTCCCTAGCTGTCAGTCCAGAGTCTGTGAGCTCCTATGAGCCCAGGTTAGTAGTTTCTGTGGGTTCTCTTGTGATGACCTTGACGCCCTTGTGGGCCAGACAATTTTAAAGGTGCTTCATGTGGGGCTTGGAGAAATATCACAGTGGTTAAAGAGTACTCGCTGCTCTTGCAGAGGGCTGAAGTTCAATTCCTAGCACCCATGTCAGGCAGCTCACAACTGCCTGTAACTCCAGCTCCAGGGGACTCAACACATTTATATAGCTCTGTGGGCACCTGCACTCATATGCACATGTGCATGTATACACACACACACACACACACACACACACACACACACACACGCACGCACAAATAATAAAAATATTTTTAAGTTCTTTATATGAGCTTTAAAGTTCTTTATGTGAACCCATTTAAGCTTCATACTAGCTCTCTAAGAGATATCCCCCATTTGACAAAAGAGGGAAACTGGGGCAAAGCAATTGTAAGGAACTCTTCTGAGCTCACATAAGTGGAAAGTACTACATTAGCTATCCAAGGCCCCATCAGTCCAACTCCAGAGGAGAGTCGAACCCCAGACCTGTCTGCTGGAGCTTCCTGGGATATAGAACTGACATGAGGTCAGTGTGACTAAAGAACTGAATTGTCTTTTCTATTATCTTAGTTTCTATTGCTGTGAAGAGATTCCATGGCCACGGCAATTCTTATACAAGAAAACATTTCATTGGAGGTGGCTAACAGTTCAGAGGTTTAATTTATTATTGTCACCTTGAGAAGCATGGTGGCATGCAGGTAGATATGGTGCTAGAGAGATTGCCTAGAGTTCTACATCCAGATCAGCAGTCAGGAGGAAGAGTGAGTCACTAGGCCTGGCTTGAGCTTCTGAAACCTCAAAGCCAAGTCCTTGTAAAATACTTCCACAAGGGCACATCTAATCCAGCAAGACCTTCAAATAGTACCACTCTCTATGGGCCTATGGGGTCCCTTTACATTCAAACTAACCCATCTACTATTGTTGTTTTTGTTTGTATGGGAGGTAGTATTTATTAGTTTGGTTTTTGAAACAAGGTCGTACACTATTAGCTGAGGCTGCCCTCAAACTCCATACAGTACTCCTACCTCACTCCTTGCCAGTGCTGAGATTATAAGCCTGAGCCACCATACCCAGATAAAAACTGGATTCTAAATACTAATCAATTGATTGTTAATGTAACAAGTTAATTGATTTTTAATCAAATCAACCATGACATTTAATAATGTATGTCCATGCAATATGCTTCCCTGTGAGTGGACTGGGAATTCTTGTAAACCAGTTATCTTCAGGACCCAGCCTACATGTTGGTTCAATTAAAATAGCCAGTTTTATTTACTTTCTTATCACTTTAACCAAGGGGCGACATTATTTTGCTGAATCACCACTTTGAAGCACATGCTGAACCATCCTTATTATTAGAAATTTGATTTAACCACTCTACTTGAAAACACTTCTCAAAAATAATATTTGAGAGGTAGAAGAAGATCTGAGAGGAATTGGGAAAGGAAAGAATATGATTAAAATATGCTATATGAATAAACACAATCATTTCTTTAAAAACTTTTTTCTTATTGTTACTAAAACAATTTACAATTTAACATTCTGAAATAAAATTTCACTTATTGATGATTCGTATTTATATTCACAAGGTCAACATCCTTTCTAAGGTCAGCATATTAAGCCACAGAAGAGGAAGTAAACGTAAACTGTAGTCAAGGGTAGTACATCCACAAAGATCTTTGCTTCATTTTATGTTACTAGAAGTTTTTTTTTCTTTTAACTCTAAAAAGTATACTTTCTATGGAGATTTATCCCTAGAAACTTTGGCAGATATCTGTATCATAAAGTTGAATTAAATTAAATTTCTGAACAGTATTCAAAACTCAATGCAAAATCGTCTAAGTAACAAAGACAACATATTTTGTGTCTACAGCATGCTATTTAACATATACATGAAAAAAAAATTTCTTTTCCTCCCACCTTGGACAGTATACAGAGAATAGTAATAGCCATAGAAATAATTTTCCCATATGTTTAGCCACAGCTGCTACAGTTTAAGAGGCCGTTTGTTTTCTTTCTCAGGGGGAAAAATGAGCCTGGAAACAAAGAAGCATTTTTTTTAAAAAGTAATGACAAATTATCAAATAATTCAAGGGTTTGTAGCCTTAAAGCTAAATAACACAATCCTGCAACAGGATGCTTGAAGATTTTAGTGGTCCTTTTAATGTGTTTCTTCTTCCTGAATAACATTTTTTTTAAGATATAGGTGTGAGGCTGGGGTGTAATTCAGTGGTAGAGTGCTTGCCTAGCATTCAAAAGGCCCTGGGTTCAATCCCCAGCACTGGAAAAAAAATAAAACCAATAAAATAAAATGTATATTTCAATAATTCCCAACAAGACTCTCTAATGTCAGAAATTTCCATAGGGCCCATCTCTCTTTATTTTGTAGTGATAAGGAGATGCAATTGCATGTGTTTATGCATGTGAAAGCCAGAGGTCAATCTTTGGTGTCATTTCTTGCCGACTAGCCTATGCTGGCTAGAAAGCCAGCCCCAAGGATTCTCTGTCTGGGATTACAAATGTGAATCACCATGCCTAGAATTGTTATGTGTTGTGGGGATAAAAATCAGGTCTTCATACAATTGGTAAAACAACTTTCCAGCCCTTCCTTCGTATCTTATATCTGTTTCTACTCATTTCTAGTTAGTTCGCCAGCATAGAGCTTGGCTGGCATTTGAATTTTCAACTCTTGTTTAGGAAGTATTCTATTAGAACTCAGAGCACTCCAATGTTTCTCCATTCTAGTAAGTAACCGTTCAAATGACATCATTATTGAAGGAGACTGTGCAAATACTAACCAGATGGATGCAACATGCCATGTGTTTTCCATTGAGCCTTTGCACAAAAAGCACAAATTTATTTCCTGCATCTATCATGCTTATATTCATCTGTAATTAATTCATCCAAGAGATATTTACAGGCTTGTAAGCTTTAGACCATGTAAATTCTTCAAGTTACAGAATTTTCATTGAATAATAATAATTCCGGGACATATGGGCAAGCTCCACTGCCTATCTTCATTAAAAGACTACTACAATCAAATCTAAAACCACGAATATTCTCTTTCTTTTCTGTTTTCTTGATCTTTCTGGGTCTGTCACTGAAACAGGAAGCTTGACAAGGGGCAGAATCCATTCCTCAACATGCACTGCTATCTTCACCTCAGGCCCTTCCCCAACTTGGCCCCATAGTTTCAAGAAAACTTTGTCTTGTTTCGCTTTTGTGATCGAAGACATGGACCCCACAGCATTACACCTGCTAAGCAAGTACTCCACTGTCAAGCTACACACCCAGGCCAGCTTCAGAGTAACTCTGGATCACTCTAATGTAGGTGCTAAACTCAGATTCTATGAAAGTGGAATTTCATTGTTACTTTCCAAATTTCAATTCTACAGTTTCTGATGTCAACTAATTTTCTTATAGGATCATCTGTCTAGAAGAGATCTCAAGGTTCATACTTCTTCAAGGGAGCAAGTGACCATTCTATCACTCAGTGATGACACTGAGACCAGAACCAGTGGAGCCAGAAACTCACAACACCCTCTGTCCATCAGATCAACTGTGTTAGAAGAGATAGGATTTTAGATTTAAATACTAGTAATAGGAATATGTTGCACAAAATTTGAGGCAAGAGGTCAAATATTGGTAATGGGCAGCCTTGTAGGTGATACACTGAATGCCAGCATGGAGACATCTAGGTCCAGACTAGCACCGCTGTGTAGGACTAGGTATCAAACCCAGAAGGTATGTCTGGAATCCTGGGAATTGATCACCTAGCTCACTGAAAAACAGCTGCACTAGGCTTTTAAGGATTGAGACCCAGATATTACTCAGTTCTCTCAGAAATCTGTGAGTGCTCTAAACACAGCCATGCACTAGACAGAGTGCAGAATATGAAAGGAAGACTGACTTTGGAGAGAGATAGGCATAGAAATATAAATCAGGCCACTTGGAAGCTGTACAATACTTTACAAGACACTTTTCTGGGTGGAACTGGAGAGAGGGCTGCAAGGTTAAAATCACTTGCTGTGAAATATTGAGGACTGGAGTTTGCATTCCCAGTACTCACAGAACAAGCTGGGTGTCCTATGAATAACTGAAACCAGAGCTCAGATTGGGGCAAAGACAGGATTGCAACATAGCTTAAAGTAAAAGAGCAAAACATAACAAAAGCAATGTGACCTCTAAGTTTAGGGAGAGACCTTGCCTCAAAGGAATACGTAGAGAGTGAGAGGGTAACAGCCAACACACTCACCTACACATGTGAATGTCTATATTCACACAGACACATATACAAATCAAGAAATCTTGTTTTAAGTCAATGTATTAATTTCCTTTAATCTACCTTCCTTTCCTTCATTCCTTCCTTCTCTTACCTTCCCTTTCCTTTCCTCCCCTCTTCTTTCCTATCCCTTCCTTTCATTATTTCTCATTTGTTTTATTTTGAAGATTTATTTACACTTATTTTATGTGTATTTGTGTTTTGCTTGCATGTATGCCTGTGTAGCATGTGTATGCAGCATCCACAGAAGCAAAGAGAGGGCATCAGATCCCTTGGACCTGGAGTTACAGACAGCCGTCATGTGAGTGCTAAGAATTGAACCAGGTCTTCTTTAAGAGCAGCTAGTGCTCTTAACCATGGAGCCATCTCTCCAGCTCCTCTTCTTTGTGCTTTTGTAAGAGTTTTTAATTTTTTTTCAGGCAGGGTCTGGCTATACAGCCCTGGGGGACCTGGAATTCACTATGTAGGCCTCCAACTCATAGAGCCTGCCTCTGCTGCCCCAGTACTGGAGTTAAAGGAGTCTACAACCACAACCTGGTTAAGTTTTAAAAATAGTCCTGGAGAGACATACCTCAACATAATAAAGGCAACTTATAGAAATCCCATAGACAACATCAACCTAAATGGAGTAAAACCTCAAAGCATTCCCACTAACATCAGGAATAAGACAAGGTTTCTACTCTCTTCATACTTATTCAATATAGCACTTGAAGTCTTAGCTAGAGCAATAAGACAACTGAAGGAGAGCAAGGGGAAACAAATTGGAAAAAAAGAAGTCAAAGTATCTTTCTGTGAAGATGATTTGATAATATACATAAATGACCCTAAATATTCCACCAGGAAACTCCTATAACTGATAAAATTTGCAGCAAAGTAGTTGGATACAAAATTAACACACAAAAATTAGTAGCATTTAGATATACAAATGAAAAATGGACTGAGAAAGAAATCAGGGAAACAATACATTTCACAATAGCCTCAAAAAGAAAAGAAGAAATATCTTGGGATAATTCTAATCAAGCAAGTAAAAGATTTGTATAATAAAAAATTAAGACATTAAAATATCCAAATGAAGAAAACATCAGAAGATTGAACAATCTCCCATGTTTATGGATGGGTAGGATTAACATAGTGAAAATGTCCATCTTACCAAAAGAAATCTACAGATTCAAGTCAATCCCCATCAAAATTCAAACAAAATTCTTCACAGAAATTGAAGGGACAATTCTCAAGTTTATATGGAAACCACACACTCACACTCACACACACAGTGAGAGAGAGAGAGAGAGAGAGAGAGACAGAGACAGAGACAGAGACAGAGAGAGAGAATGCTGAACAATAAACGAACTGCTAGAGGTATCACTATCCCTGATCTCAAATTATACTGCAGAGCTATAGTAATAAAAACAGCATGTTATTAGCATAAAAACAGACACATTTATCAAGGAAATCTAAATGAAGTCCCAGACATAACTCCATAACTCTACACACCTCTAAACAACTGTTTGTTTGTTTTTTACAAAGAAGCAAAATATATACACTGGGGGTGGAGGAAGGCACCATCTTCAACAAATGGTGCTAGTCAAACTGTGTGAGTGCATGTAGAAGAATGCAAATAGATCCATACTTATCATCCTGCACAGAACTCAGGTCCAAGTGGATCAAAGTCTTGAACATAAAACCAGATGAAACCTGAACCTGACAGAAGAGAAAGTAGAGAATAGCCTTGAACTCATGGGCATAGGAAAAGACCTTCTGAACAGAACACCATTAGTGCAGGCACTAAGAACAACAATTAATAAATGGGACCTCATGGAACTGAAAAGCTTCTGTAAGGCAAAGGACAACATCGGTCAGACAAAGTGGCAACCTACAGGATGGGAAAATATTTTTACCACCTACCTATGTGATAGAGGGCTAATATCCATAATATATAAATGACTTTATAAATCCTGGACATCAAGAAACAACCAATTAAAAATGTGGTACTTAACTAGACAGAGAGTTCTCAAAAGATGAGACACAAATGACTAATAAACACATAAAGAAAGGTCCAACACTTAAGAGTAGGCCCCATGTCCAGCAGTAGATGTTCAACACAAAATGAACTCAATGGTATTTTGGTAGACTTTGTGTCTCATCTTGCTTTGCTTGGGCATTTTTTCATCTTACTGGTCTTTTGCTTGTGTATTATGGTTTCTGATTTTGTGTTTCTATGGGTTTTGTTGCTCTGTGTGAGTGTCTTCTTTTTTTGCCTGTTTTTAATTTATTTTAAAGCCCAAAGAAAGAACATTGGTGTGTTTGGTGGTGGATGGGTGGGGAGGATCTGCAACAGTTGGGAAAGGGAAAACTGTGATCAGAATTCATCATATGAAAAAATTTTGTCAATTAAAAACTGATCATTTTTAACTTTAGTATTATTGTATGAGTGTGTGAGTAGGTGTGTGTGTGTGTGTGTGTGTGTGTGTGTGTGTGTGTGTGTGTGTGCATGCATGCATGATGTAAGCATCAACACATATATGCCACAGTGCATATGTGGAGGCCAGTGGACAACTTTATGGGATGGCTTTCTTCTTCCACCTTTATTTGAGTTCAGATGACTAAACTCAGGTCAGGTCCTCAAGCTTGTGCAACAAGCTTCTATACTCACTAAGCCACCTTGTCCCTTTTGCTTAAATATTTATTTCATTATATATGTGTATACAAACACACAAGCCACACACACACACACACACACACACACACACACACACACACACACACACAGGAACAGCTGAATAAAGAAGAGAATACCAGACTCCATGCAGCTAGAGTTACAAGGGGTTATGAGCCAACTGATGTGGGTAATGAAAGTCAGGTCAACTGAAAGAGCAGTATATACTCTTAACTCTTAAGCCATCTCTGAAGCCTCCTCTATCCTTCTACCATCTACACACACACACACACACACACACACACACACACACACACACACACATGCATACACTCACATCACAGGATATTTGCTTTGCTGCTGTTTTGTGATATACAGTCTCATGTATTCCAGGCTTGCATCAAACTTACTATGTAGGATGACCCTAAACCCTTGACCTTTGTCACTCCCACCCTACACACTGGCTGCTACTGCCAGGAATATGGGAGTTCATGACCATGTCCAGTTTTGCTATACTTTCTTAGTGTCTATACCAGGAAGAGTCATCATCGCTCTCAGAATTAAAAGAAATAAAACAAGGTTATAAAACTGCAACCCTCAACCCTGTGCCCTGGTGAAGAATTGTCAGTCTATACATTCAGGTCCCCATTTTTCTATTGTCTGGAAAAAAAACTACCACCCTACTCACCCCTCCCAATAATCTCATTTACTCTTCTATAAATATCAAGAAAACATCCATGAGTTCTCATGTCCTACCATTGTGGTCAGACAGCAAAGTGCTTCTGCATATTTTAAAAAATTGGACATATTGATGGGGCTTTTAAACGTTGTCTGTTTTGACAAAAAGGTCACCCACAGGCAAAGCTCCAAATCTTATGTTGTCACCACACACATATAGGAAAATTTTTTTTCTCCATGGGCTGAGAGAAGTTCAGTAGCTTTTGAGGCCAGCAGACTCATCTGTCAGTGGCATTTTTGCCCTGGGAGAGATTTGAGCCTTTATGTTTCTTTTATGTGTTTATTATCCCAACAAACCATTTGCTAGCTAACTTATGAAAGCACTAGTCTGCTAAAATTTTCTGTTCATTGTGTCGATCATTTAGATGGAAGCCAGGGAGGAAAATATATTTCAGTAAATGATCTCTCCTTTGGTCACTAAGGAAGATAAAAGTGTGAGTTACTGTTTCCAAGGGTCACCATCCCAAAGCTGAGCTACATGTAAAGCTGTCATACCAACCCGACATTACTAAAACTTCAAAGTAAGAAGCAAAAGAAATATTAAAATATTTTTAAATGTTGATTATTTTTATGTGTATGAGTGTTTTGCCTGCATGCATGTCTGTGTATCACATATGTGCCTTGTGCCCACAGAGGCCTAAAGAGGGTATCAGATCCTCCTTAACCACTGAGCCATCTCCCCAGCTCCAGAAACATTTTTCTTAAAGTTACAACTCACAGGCCAAATTAAAACTACCATGTGTTTTTATAAATAAAGTTTTATTGAAGTAGAGTAGTGTTTAGACTGGGTCACATACTGTCTACGGTTGCTTTTGCAATACAACAGCAAAGTCAACTAGTTGGAATCCAGACTGCACATTCTACCTTATTATTTAGCCCTGTACAAAAAATGCTTGCTGACTTCTGAACTAGACTAACAGCAATAAGCCCCAAATAAGCTGACAGGTCTCTAAAGTAGAATTGAAAATGGGGGATTCTGGCAACAAAATAATAAGACCAATTATATACAGAGTTTTCCAGAAAATTGAAGAGGATAATGTCCAATTGATTTTATGAAATTAGCGTTATTCAGATACTAAAACAAAAATATGATAAGAAAATAAAACTAGAATCCAGTATCACTTGTGGACACATATAGGTAAAAACTTGACAAAATGTCACCAAAGAAAATAGGGAAATATGTTGGCTGTGGGATGGCGTAGGTAGGAAGATTGCTACAAGTTTAGGCTGCCTGGTCTACCCAGTGAGGTCAAGGACAGTCAGGATTACATAGGAATATATTGTCAATAGAGAAATAAATCAATAAATAAATGAAGCAATAATTTTGGGTATGGTGGTATAGTTCTGTAAATTATACTACTTAGGAAGTAGAAGTGGGAAGATCAGGTGTTCCAGGTTAGCATGGACTACATAGTGAGTTAGCCTGTACTATTTGAGACCTTGCCCCCAAAATACAAATAAAATAAAAATAATTAATTTAATTAAACATGACACTCCGTAACAGGGCTGTGTGTCATAACCAAGTACAATTATTCTAGTAATGAAGTATTTAATAGTAAAAGAAGGACTGTAAAAGAAAGACTTTCAATAATACTAGAGTAAAGCAGTCAGGAAGTCTTTTCCCCAAACAATTCTAGGCTCTCAAAACAAAGCAGAGGTAGACAACTTTAGATGTATTTATTCATGAAAAACCGGTAAATCTGATGTAAAATAGTGACATCTGGGGCCTTATTCACACACACACACACACACACACACACACACACACACACACACACACACACACACACTGCTCCATCCACCCACCCAGATTATCAGGAAAGTGGTACTGTGTTTTTATTCTAGTGGGCTAATAGTGGAAAATCAGATTTGCCGCTAGATGGAGCTATATTGACTGGGAGCAGAGGCAAAAGGCCGCCTTTCTCTGTGTGACTTGGGCTGCCAGTAAAAAAAGCAGATTCTACAGGAAACATCAAGGGACTGTCCACAGCTCTGTATTTGCACTGGGATTTGATTTGTATACCAGCTAGAAAGTCGTAAATGTAACAGGTAGATCTGGGTATTGGAAATCCAGAGAGGAGCTCTACACAGTCCCCTGGCTAATAAGGAGGATGTGGACGGGCACAGAGCAAACTGGAGAGAGGCCAAACTATCAATAAAGATTTGTGTAACTGGGAAATGGGTTGCAAATGCAAGGAAACCCTGAGTGTACAGGAAACAGTTCAAAAATGACAACTTCTCAGTTGTGGAAAGTGAGTCTATGCTCACACCCAAATCCATCAGCAGAGGGTAAACTCCTCACTGAATGGGTGGACATCAAAGGTTAAGTCATAGGAACTCAACAACAAAACAAGAAGATAAAAATAAATAAATAAAACAGCAGAGCCATCCCAGCCCCCAAACTGGGGACTGAGGCAAGCGTGGAAATGATCCCAGACTGATGGAGAACAAGTTAGCAAACAAAACCAGAAAAAAAAAATCATCAAAAACAACAACCAAATCCAAACTGCCAATGTGATAATTTTTAGAGGTAGATTGGGCCTTCAGCAAATAATTATAACATGGTGGGAAAGTCCTCATGAATAGAACAAAGTCCTTATAAAACAGCTTCAAAGAGCTCTTCCATGGAATCACTTTTTCTCTCTCATGTAAGACTGGAAAGATGTCAGTCTACAGGCATCACCAGAACTCAGCAGTGCTAGCACTCCCATCTAGCATGGACTTCCACCTTCCAGAACCGTCAAAATACATTTTATTATATATAACTTACAGAGTCTATTGTGCTTTGTTACAGCAAACTGAATGAAGAAGATCAAGAATAAAAACACTCAACTTTCAAACTAGATTTCAACAACAAAATGATACAAAATAGCAGAAAAGTAGAAAAGGAGTTTTGAAATAGGTAAATTACTGGCTCTGAATGGATCTAGTATCTGGATTCAGCAGCCTTCAAGGCAGTTATTATAAATGTGTATAAAAACTTAAGAAAAAAGGCTGGAGAGATGGGTTCGGTGGTCAAGAGCTGTGCCCGATCTTCCACAGGACACATATAGTGTCTGTAACTTTAGTTGCAGGGAATCCAACACCCTCTTCTTGCCTCCCCAGGCACCAGACATGAGGGTGGTGTACAGACATACATGCAAGCAAAACACTCATGTACAGAAAATAAAATAACCAGTCAATAAATAAAAATTAAGGGAAACTGTTTCTCTGAGATTTAAAGAAAGCTATGATGACTGTGATGGAATGGAGACTCTGAATATAATAACAGAAACTATACTAAAAATGAACAAATGAAAATTTTGCTGTTGGAAAGTACAATAACTGAAATCATAAACTCACTGGTTCTCAACCTATAAATTGGGACCCCTTTGACCAACCTCTATCTACAAAAAATATTCATGTTATGGTTCATAGTGGTAGCAAAATTATAGTTATAAAGTAGCAACAAAAATTTTTGTTGGGGGTCAGCACAACATGAAGGACTGTATTATAGGGTAGCAGCATTAGGAAGGTAGCAGAAGCATTGATATAGCACACAAATTTGCAAACTTGAGCTAGATAACTGAATTATAAAATCTGAACAAATGAAAAAGTGGCAGGAAGGACAAAAGGAAAAAAATGTCTACTTACAAGCTTTTCCTCAAAAGTCTTACCCTTATATCTCATTGGTCAAGAGTCATGTGTCTACCTACTTTTTAAGAAGGGCTAAAGAGGAAGAAATTCTCAAAGAAAAATGGAATTGTCACACATTGACTTAAAGTATCAATTTAGAACATTGATTTAGATTCATCTCCTGGGGATGCACACATTACTGACTACATAAAATTGAGCTTTCTCTGGTGACAAGAGAGAAGCAGAAATGTTACCCTAGATTCAACCAAATCCACTACAAAAAACAATACAAATGCATAGCTTTGCTGTTTGGGGAGTGATTTCCATTATCACTCAAACTAAATTTATTTTCTACAAGACAATAATACTGTTGTTTCATTAAAAAGGAAACTCAGCCAGGCATGGTGACATGCACCTTTGATGCCAGCACTCAGGAAGCAGAGACAGATGGATCTTTGTGAATTCCAGGCCAGCCTGGTCTGTGTGGCAAGTTCTAGGTTAGCCATGGCTACATAGTGAGACTGTGTTTCCAAATTAAATATATATAGATTTAATATATATCTATTTAAATAATAAATTAAAATATAAATTCAAGATGGTGTCAACACTTCCTAGTCTCAACATTAAAGTGAGAAAAGCTATCCAATGATCAATAATGATTTTGTCCTTGTGTGGCCACTGTTGATCCTAAAAGGCAGTTAATGAGTATTGGCCTCCCATGGGACTCTGAGGTTCAGGCTGACACACAGTCAATTCTGGCTTGCTTTTTGAAAGGAGTAAAAAACATGAAACTCAGTATTTGTTGGAGTTAATTGTGTAAACCTACTTGACTCTGTGGGGGCAGAACAAGATGGAATGAGAAAACCCACACCAAGCTCTTACCTATTCACAGCCAATTCTAATAATATTGCTTGCCCTTCAACCAACATGAATCAAGATCAAATCAGTAGGTGTAATAATACTACCTGCCCCTCCTTATCCTTAAGATCACTGGCAGTTGCTCACCCAATAAGGTACACTTTGTGAAGTCTACCTTCACCAGGGAGTAATCTGTCTAGTTGTTCTTGACATAGACACTGGGGCTGGAAAGATGGGTAAGTATGTAGTGTATAGTTGTTTTATTTTTTTTTTGTTTTTGTTTGTTTGTTTTGTTTTTGTTTTTTTGAGACAGGGTTTCTCTGTAGCTTTGGAGCCTGTTGGAACTCACTCTGTAGCCCAGGCTGGCCTTGAACTCACAGAGATCCACCTGCCTCTGCCTCCCGAGTGCTGGGATTACAGGCCTGGGCCACCACCACCCTGCTGTTTTTGTTTTTGTTTTTTAAATTTGATTTTATTTAAATATTTCTTTTCCATTTGTTTTACATACCAACCACAGTTTCCTCTCCCTCCTCTCCTCCTGGTCCCATCTCTCCCCCGCCCAAGCTTCCCATCTACCCCTCCCACTCCTTCTACTACTACTCCGTCTCCATTGAGAAAGGGGCAGGCCTCCATAAGCTTGAGCATGGCACATCAAGATGAGGCAAGATGGAGCTCCTCTCCCTGCATCAAGGCTGGGCAAGGTAATCCAGCATGGGGAACAGGTTCCCAAAGCCAGGTAAGGGCTGGAGACAAGTCCTGATCTCACTGCTAGGAGCCTTACTAAGAGACCAAGCTATACAACAACCACACACATGCAGAGGGCCTGGATTGGTCCCATTGAGGTTCCATAGATGTTGGTCCAGAGACCATGAGCTCTCACAAGCTCAGGTCAACTGTCTGTGGGTTTCGGTCATGACCGCTCTGTGGTGGTATTGTGTTCCCCAAAATATTGTGTGTTCCCCAAAATAAACTTATCTGGGGTCAGAGAACAGGACGGCCACAATATTAAACATGAGGATAGGCAGTGGTAACACACACCTTTAATCCCAGCACTCAGGAGGCAGAGCCAGGCAGATCTCTGTGAGTTCAAGGCCACAATAGAAACAGCCAGACAAGGTGACACATGCCTTTAATCCCAGAAATCCAGCCTTTAATGCCGGGGAGTGATGGCAGAAAGTAGAAAGATATATAAGGCATGAATACCAGAAACTAGAAGCATTTTGGCTGGTTAAGAATTCAGGCTTTCGAGCAGCAGTTCAGCTGAGAGCCATTGGGATGAGGACACAGAAGCTTGCAGTCTGAGGAAATGAGACCAGCTGAGGAACTGGCGAGGTGAGGTAGCTATGGCTTGTTCTGTCTCTCTGATCTTCCAGAATTCACCCCAATAACTTGCCTCAGGTTTGTTTTTATTAATAAGACCTTCTAAGATTCCTGCTACACCACTCCCCCAACTCATAGGATCTCTCCTCCCTTTCTTCAGCAAGAGTCCCAGAGCTCAGCCCAGTGCTTGGCTGTGGATCTCTGCAAATGCTTCCATCAGTTACTGGATATATAGTTCTATGATGACAATTAGGGTAGACACCAATCTGATTACAGTTCAGGTATCCTCTCCACTATGGCTAGAAGTCTTAGAGGGGGTCATCCTTGTGGATTCCTGGAGGTTTCCCTGGCACCAGGTTCCTCCCTAACCCCGAAATGCCCTCCCCATCAAGATGTCTCTTTCCTTACTCTCCGCCTCTGTCCCACCTCCAATCCATTTCCTGCACCTATCCCACACAACTCACTCCCTCAAGTTTCCATCCCCTGCTCAGTTAACCCAGGAGATCTCTTCTATTTCCCTTTCCCAGGGAATTCCATGCATCCCTCTTTGGACCCTCCTTGTTATCTAGTCTTTCTGGGGCTGTGGATTGTAGGTTGGTTATCCTATACTTTACTAATAATATTCACTTATGAGTGAGTACATACCATGTCATGATTGTCTTTGTGAGTCTAAGTTACCTCATTCAAAATGATTTTTTTTCTAGTTTCATCCATTTGCCTGCCAATTTCATGAGGTCACTGTTTTTTACAGCTGAATAATACTTCATTTTGTAAATGTACCACATTATCTTTATCTAGTCTTCAGTTGAAGGGCATATAGGTTGTTTCAAGATTCTGGTTATTACTAATAATGCTGCTATGAACATAGTTGAGCAAATGTTCTTGTTCTTTAGCATCCTTTGGGTATATGCCCAAGATTGGTATAGATGTTTAGATAGATTTATTTCCAACTTTCTGAGAAAACAACATACTGATTTCCAAAGTGGCTGTACAAGTTTTCACTCTCACCAGCAGTGGAGGAGTGTTCCCCTTACTCCACATCCTCTCCAACGTAAGCTGTCATTGGTGTTTTTGATCTTAGCCATTCTGACAGGTGTAAGATGGTATCTCAGAGTTGTTTTGATTTGTATTTCCCTGGCTAAGGATGTTGAGCAATTAATTCTTTAAGTGTCTTTTGACCATTTGAGATTCTTCTGTTGAGAATTCTCTGTTTAGATCTGCCCCCATTTTTTAATTGGATTATTGGGTATTTTGATGTCTAGTTTCTTGAGTCCTTTATTTATTTTGGAGCTCATCCCTCTGTCAGATGTGAAGTTAGTGAAGATCTTTTCCCATTCTGTAGGCTGCCATTTTTATCTTATTTACCATATCCTTTGCCTTACAGAAGCTTTTTAGTTTCAAGAGGTCCCATTTATTAATTGCCAGTCTCAGTGTCTGTACTACTGGTGTTATATTCAGGAAGTAAGGTTTTTTTGTTGTTTTTTTGTTGTTTTTTTTAACTCTTGTAGGCCCACCACCCAGCTCCCAAATAAATGCAGAGATTTATTCTTACATTTGAATGCCCAACCTTAGCTTGGCTTGTTTCTAGCCAGCTTTTCTAACTTAAATTAACCCATTTCTCTTCTTCCACATTTTGCCTCTGGGCCTTTTATCTTTCTTTATTCTATATATCTTTCTTTCCTTCTTTCTCAGTGGCTGGCTGTGTAGCTGTGTGGCTGGCCCTTAGAGTCTTCCTCTCCTTATTTTCTCACTCCTCACCCTTCTCTCAAACCTACATTTTATTTTATCTTATTTATTGTACTTCCTGCCAGCCCCACCTATTTCTCCTGCCTCGCTACAGGATGTTCAGTTTCTTATTAGACCAATCAGGTGTTTTAGGCAGGCAAAGTAACACAGGTTACAGAGTTAAACAAATGCAACATAAAAGAAAGCAATGCATTTTTATATCATTAAATACTCCATAGCATAAATGAATGTAACACATCTTAAACTAATATTCCATAACAGTAGTGTTTCCATGTAGCCATGGGAACTCCAGTTCAGATTCTTCAGCATCCACATAATATCTGAGTGCAGTGATGCACACCTGTAAACCCAACATCTGGGGAGCTGGACAAAAGTAGATCCCTGATGCTCACTAGCCAGCCAGTATATGTAAATTGTATAGCTCTGGGTTCAGTGAGAGATCCTGTCTCAAAAAAAGTAACAAGGCAGAGATTAATAGAGGAAGATGCATGAGTTCTCTTGTATACATGTATGTCCATACACACTTATATCCATCCAGAGAGAGAGAAAGACAAAAAAAGTAAAGTCGCTGGGCGTGGCAACACCTGCCTTTAATCACAGCACTGGGGAGGCAGAAGCAGGTTGTTCTCTGTGAGTTCAAGGCCAGCCTGGTCTGCAGAATGAGTTCCAGAACAGTCAGGGCTGTTAAACAAAGAAACCCTGTCTCGAACCCACCCCCCCAAAAAAGTAAAGATAGAACTTCCTTAAATTATGTGGTAAACATTTGCACTGCCTGTTTGAAAGCAAAAGATTTGAAAAGTTGTGAGGGCAGGTCCTTCACAGTAAATTGACAATATCCTGATGTTTAACATAATGTTCTTAAAATCAGACACAAAACTATGTTAAAATGCAGTAGCACAGGCTTTAAAATAATAGCACTAAAGAAGGGGGAGAAGGGAGAGAAGGAGATGGAGTTATTTTTAGCTAAAGAGTTACAAAGAAAAGTTTTAGGGGATGTTGACTGGAGAATACATAATCTAAATTTACACCTATGATTCAAGTGTTAGGTTTTGAATAAACTCAGTGACTCTAACATTTTTTTAATTTAAAAATATTTTGACTGAAAACAAGAAAGTATGGTATTTAAAAGATGGAATTTGAGTGTTGGGGATTTAGCTCAGTGGTAGAGCGCTTGCCTAGCAAGCACAAGGCCCTGGGTTCATTCCTCAGCTCCAAAAAAGATGGAATATGAGAGAAATAGATTTGTTATTTTGGTTTAAATTGGAAAAGATGATAGGAACTAGAAAGAGCTAAGAATGGATTTCTTTGTACTTTATATTAGTATTGCACAGCTGCACTGAATGTTTTGATCATCTGCCTCAAGAACTTTGCATTGTATGCAAATTCCAGCTGCTTTAGTTCACACTTAAACCAAAGTTTTACCCAATTTGATCTTCACTAAAGGTATATTAGTATAAATATTAAAATTGAAAATACTACCATTTAGAAAAGTTTAACAACATAGTCTGTCTGGGAGTTGAAATCTATACTCCATACTGACACGTAAGCACATACTACTTCACCTTTCCAGCATTACTCATTTACTAGAAAGATGTGGAAAGTATCCGGTGGTGGACTGGATTAGCAACCTGACAGACTATAAACAAGATAGAAAAAGGTGTCTGTCTCCTACTGACATTTCATTCTGCTGAATCCTGCTTTCTTATGATCCCTACTACAGCCTTCTGAAGGCACCCTGCATTTTTCCTGTATTTCAGGCTAAAATCCTTTCAGTTACCTGTGATCTATAGTTATTAAACTAGTTACCTTTCTGCTTGACATGACAACATACCTGACCAAAGCCACTTGGGGAAGAAAGGGTTTATTCTGGCTCATGGTAAGGAAGTCATGACTGGAGGAGCATGAGGTGGAAGGTCACATTGTGACAGTGTTAGTAAACATAGAGGAATTCTCAGCTAGTTTTCCCCTCCTTCTCTTATTCACTCTGGAATCCAGTCAGTGTGCTAGGGCTAAAGTCAGGGTGGTTCTTCTCTCCTGGATAGAATTTCTCTGCAAAAATACAACTAGAGGTGTGTGTCCTATGTGATTTCTAGTCCAGTCAAGTTGACAGTGAAGATTAATATATCATAGTTATCTAGCAATGATGTGGTTTGAATGTGAAAAGCTCCCCATAGGATCTGGGATTTGAACACTTGGTCGACAGAGGGCTGATAATGGCATTTTAGAAGTCTATGGAGTCTATGAGATCTGCTGGAAGAAATGAGTCACTTGGGGACACTGTCCCCACCCCACTTCGAGTCAGCTCTTTGCTTCCTGATTGCAGATACAGTGTGACCAAGCTACTTATGCCTTCCCCTCCATAACAGGCTGCAGTGACAAACTTTCCACCTTTAGGTTTTGTTTCATTGTTATTGGGGTTTTTTTTTTTGTGTGTGTGGGGGGGGTGGGTTTTTGTCTTGTTTTTTGCTTTTGTTTTTGAGGTGGGTCAAGAATTTTGTTGCAGAAACAAGAAAGGTGACTCATAGAATCCACAAATCTTATTAGGCCTCCACTTAAAACAGATCCAGAACCTACAAACTCACAGGCAGCTCAGAGGTCCCAGCCCCCAACATCAGTCTTCCAGGCCTCACTTCTGTTTCTTGTCTTCTGAGTCTTCCATCTCATGGTGAATGAGAAGACAATAAGAAGCCTTGGCATTTCTATTATCTTTTCATCCTAAGAGAATATTTCTCATGTCAGCAGCAGGAAATTTTTAAATGAAAGTTACATAACAAATACCACTGAAAGGCAATTGTTAAGGGCTGAATAACATGCCTCCCCACCCCAAGTTCATATGTTAAAGTACTAATAAGTCATGAGGCTGGGTTCCTATGATGGGGTTGGGAATTAGGAGATGGCTGTCTAAGATCCAGGACAGCGGTTCTCACCATGAATCTAATATGCTGTAATACTGACCCATGTACTTGCAGACTCTAGAAATATGAGAAATACATTTCATTTAAACCACACAACCTATGATCTCTATTACACCAGTCCAAACGGAATAAAATAGCAACTTAATTTCTGTCAAATTATCATATCTTTCATAAAGAATTACTTATAATTGTATGAAAACACAAAAGAGGAACAAATAACTCACTTCCTGGTAGACACAAAAGAAACTACAGAAAATTGTTTAGAAATCTGGACCTCTGAATCACTAATAGTTAGGGTTTCTTCAAAAACCACACACTTGGATAATTTGTTAATATCCAATACTTTTGTATTGCTGTGGGCCATGATAATAGCAGAAAATGACTGGAAGAAAAAGTATAATGGGATACTGATAGTGAACAATGAAATTATTAAAAAAGGAGAAATACAGCCCACTTGGAATTGTGCTGCTGGCATAAAATAACCCAGTAGATGACCACGAAAACTATTACATATTAATAACCAAAGTAACTGAACTTGTACTTCTGTTCATAACTTTTATAAATATGAAAGTATTCTTAGATAATTTGGTGCCAACAACACTATCATACTCTATTATCTATCATTTAAATTATAAATCATAGCCCTTATCTCTCATGAGAAGAGGAGGAGAAAAGCTAAAGAAATGACAGTGAATTGCAAAAGCAAATAAATAAGATTCGAAGTTGAAGGTGCAAAGTGTAAGCTATGAAGAAAATCAACATCACTCCCAAGTCATGGCAAGAGAAAATTAGATTAGGATGGATGCAGGGTTTTAGGTTACAATAAACTCTCCCACCATTTTATGCTGTAATAACAAATTACTCTGCAACATTCCCCTTGCTTCAGCCACTAGCCAAGGCTGGAAAAGAAGCAAACATATTCTCAATCATCCAGGTGCATCTTAGGCATGAAAAATTAGGATACCATAGAGAAGAATGGAGAACATATTGTCATTACCTGCCAACATCACACAAAATGACCTGCAAATTTACAGTTACACCTTCCAATATTTCTCAATACCTTTCAAGGTTGATCTGATGGAAAAGCCATTTTACAGTTTTTAGAAAGCTATTGTATAGACATAATGCCTGGCTTTAAGGAAGTTGATGTTATATTCACTGCAGAAAGGAGGGTTTATGAACCCATCTTTAAATCCTCACCTGGATACCCTTAGCAGTCTTCCCATATCAAAGGCAACTCCGCCTTTCCATTTTCTAAGGCCCCAAGCCTTGGAGACATCATTCACTTTATGTCACTTCCATAGCTTACATTCAATTTGCTAGAAATCTTCTAATTACACTTTCCAAATAGAATCATCTCCCCACCTCCACAGCTTCCACATTTTCTCATGGGTTTCACATTAATTCATATATATATTAAACACACATACAATGACACAATTTGAAATGATAAAATGAAAGTGGTATGGTTGGTATGGTGATGCACACCTTTAATTCCATCAGCACTCAGGAGGCAGGTTCTGGGAAATTAAGTGGCTACCAGCCTGCTCCACACAGTGCGTTCTAGGCCAGCCAGGGATACATAGTGAGACATTGTCTCAATAAACAAACAAGCAAATAAATAAATAAATAAATAAATAAATAAATAAATAAAGCTATTGAGCACATCTATCACCTACTTACCTGTCATTTCTTAAAGTCTAGGTTGGATTATCAATGGAGAAGACATAAGGTTACTCCCAGTTGTTGTTATTGTTGTTGTTGATGATGATGTCTTATTTAGAGTTACCATTGTTGTAATGAAACACCCTAACCAAAAGCAACATCAGAAGGAAAGAGTTCATTTAGCTTACATATCCTGAGTTACAGTCCATTGAGGAAAGTCAGGACAGGAACTCAAACAGAGCAGGAGCCTGTAGGCAGGAGCTGATGCAGAGGCCATAAAGATTGCTGCTTACCAGCTTGCTTACAGTTTCGGAGGGTTAATCCATGAATATCATGGCAGGGAACAGGACAGAAGGCAAGCAAGAATGGCACTGGAGCAGTAGCTGAGAGTTCATATCTGATCCACAAATTTCAGGCATAGAGCTAGCAAGATTGCATCTGATATGGGCTTTTGGAAACTCAAAACCCACCCCCAGTGACACCTCCTCCAAGAAGGCCATGCCTCCTAGCCCTTTCAAAACAGCATACGAAATAAGAACCAAATATTTAAATATATGAGCCTATGGGAACAATTCTTATTCAAACTACCACATGGTCTAAGAACTGCACTTGGGTGACAGGGCTTTAAACAGTATTTCAAAGTGAAGATGTTTTGAGTGGAGGGGTGAGCTGGAAATGAGGAGGGTATCCTTAACTACAAGAGTATAGAGAAATGCATGTGCACTACATGAGAGAGAAACATAAGAGACAAATGAAATGAGCACAGTAACCAATCCACGTGGTCCCCTTCCCTCCAGCTGCACCCTCTAGAGTCTATTCTCAAGCCAATAGAAAGGCTGTACCACACTATCAATGTAAAAGCCAAGGTCAATGCAGTAACCAAGACATTTCTGCACCCTACTTCTTTGTTCATTCTCATAGCCCATACATACTGTACTGGCCCAAAGGGAGCAATACCTTCTTCCCTTTGGTTGGAACTTTGGAGTGCTTCTGCTTGGAGCTTTCTTCCTGATAACAATTCTGTGTCTAAAATGCTAAAATGCTGTCAGCTTGACAAGATTTGGAATCATGTAGGAGACGCATCTTTGAGCATGTCTTTGAAGGCATTTCCAGGTAGGCTTAACTGAAGAGGAAAGACCCACTCTGAATGTGGGTGGCACCACTCCATAAGCTGGGGTTCTGGACTGAATAACAAGGAGAAAGTGAGCTGAACACCATTATTCTTCTCTCACTAGTACTCAACTGCAGACACAATGTAACCAGCCATCTTATCCTTACATCACTGTGTCTTCCCTCTCACAATGGGTTGTAGTCCTCAGAACAGCGTGCCAAAGTAAACCATTCCTACCTTAAATTGCTTTTTTACCAGGTGTGGTCACTGAGACAAAACAAGTAAATAATACAAATGTTCAGTCGCAATTTGCTACAGGGACTAGCATGGTCCTTCATGAACACATTAGTCACTTTGCTTGAGAGCATGAAACAGCTAATCACATTGTATCTGGAATGAGAAATCACAGTGACATGAATGCCAGAACTCAGCAATCTTTCTACTTTTTGTTCAGTCTGGGAACACTTCTGTGTTAGAGTTTCTATTGCTGTGAAGAGACACCATGACCATAGCAACTCTTACAAAGAATTTAACTGGGTTAGCTCATTTATAGTTCAGAGGTCCAGTCCGTCATCATCATGATGGGAAACATAGTTGTGTGCAGGTAGGCATGGTGCTGAAGAGGTAGCTTATAATTCTATATCTTGCTCAAGCAACAGGAAGTGGTCTATCTCACTGGGCATGGCTTGAGCATATATGAGACCTCAAAGCCCTCCTCCACAGTGACACATCTCCTCCAACAAGGCCACACCTCCTCCAACAAGGCCACACCTACTCCAATAAGGCTACACCTACTCCAACAAGGCTACACCTCCTAATAGTGCCACTCCCTATCATCCAAACATTCAAACACATGAGACTATGGGGGCCATTCCTATTCAGACCACCACACCAGCTGACAAGATGGTGCTGCTCACATTCAGACTTTCCACCTCAATTAAAACAATACAGAAAGTCTCTCAAAGACATTCCCAGTAGTATGCCTAATATGTGATTCCAGGTCCTGTTAAGTTAGCAATCAGTAGTAATTATCACAAAGACCCACCTGGAGTCCTCAATGCCTCAAGAAGCCTCCCTAAATCTCACCTCTGCTACTTCCACTCCTCCTTGGCATTTCTATTGAATACTATGTTGTATTTACTTATTATAGCAATCTGTCTTCTAACTCTACAGTGCATGCATTATGACTGTAGGGCTGTTTGGAACTTTTATTCCTTGCTGCATATCCATTGTGAAAAATAATCTATATTATGTTAATGAACAAAAGAGTCTTGGATCCTGCTATCTCCTCTGACACTCACTTAAATCTTTTACACGAACAACCTGGACGACAGTGGGAGTAATGAAGGGCAAGATTTGAGGGAAAGAAAGCTTAGGGGAGCAGGAGATCCCAGCTGGATCAAGAACAGAAAGGGAGAACGGGGAATAACAGACCATGATAAATGAAGACCACATAAAAACAGGAATAGGCAGAGTGCTCGAGAGGTCCCCAGAAATCCACAATGATAAGTCCTCTGTAGACTGCTGGCAATGGTCGAGAGAAAGCCTGATCTGACCTAGTCTGGTGATCAGATGACTAAACACCCTAACAGTCGTCTTGAAACTCTCATCCAATAACTGATGGAAGTGGATGCAGAGATCCTCAGCCAGACCCCAGGTGGAGCTCCAGGTGTCCAACTGTCGAGAAAGAGGAGGGACTGTAAGAGTGTGAATTGTTGAATCCAAGATTGCAAAAAGCACAGGGACAAACAACCAATCGAAACAAAGCACATGAATTATGACCCAACGGCTGTGGAGCCCCCAGCTAGATCAAGCCCTCTGGATAAGTGAGACAATTGAATAGCTTGATCTGTTTGGGAGGCACCCAGGCTGTGGGACCAGGACCTGTCCTTAGTGTATGAGCTGGCTATTTGGAACCTTAGGCTTACACAGGGACACATGCTCAGCCTGGAAGTAGGGGACTGGACCTGCCTGTACTGAATCCACCAGGTTTAAATGAATCCCCAGGGGTGTCTTGGTCCTGGAGGACATGGGAATGGAGGGGAGGGGCTAGGGGGAAGGTGGGGGTGGGTGCGAGAGGGGGGAGGACAGGGGAACCCATGGCTGATGTATAAAATAAAACATATAATAATAAAAAAAGAAAGAAAGAAAGAAAAATTAATGTGAACATTGTCTCCAATTGATTTGCTTGCAATTGGGGTCTAGAAGTATTCTTGCATATGCAGAAGTGGAGGATGTTATGCTTAAGCCACACACACTCAATATCCAGCCAATATACTCAATATCACTAACACACAGTTTTGTTTTATGAGTAGTTACATTCATTTTCCCTCCTGGGAGATCACTTTGAAGTGAGTGACAGGATTCACATCATTTACTTGTAAGTATACCCATATTGATTCTAATCAGTAAGGACCATTATCAATCTTAACAAATTTAGACAACACCGTAATCAACACAAACCCCAACCCAAGCCAACCACTGATTGGACTCTAGTTCTGGTCAGTCTTAGCTCTTCACAAAATAGGACTGGGGACATAATATACTTGTCTTGGAATTATAATAAGCTGAGTTCAATCCCCAGAACCCACATTAAAAACAGAAGCAAAAAACAAACAATAAAAAACCAGGCACGTTGTGCATCTCCTAGTGCTATAGGGGCAGAGATATGCAGATTGCCAAAGCTTGCTAGTCAGCATGTCTAGCCTACTTGGTAAGTTCCAGGTGAGAGACTTTGTCTCAAAAAACAAGGTGGATGGCTCCTAAGGATTGATGCTTCAGCTTGACCTAGACATGAACAAACACAAGCATGTACTCTAGAATACACACACACACACACACACACACACACACACACACACACACACACACACGAGAGAGAGAGAGAGAGAGAGAGAGAGAGAGAGAGAGAGAGAGAGAGGCAAAACAATTTCCACATAAATAGAATCATTTCATATATGATGTTTTTGGAATTAACCTATGTTTCAGACCAGAATTGCAAAGTAGAAAACTTGAACAGTAATTATCCAGGTGTTCCAGGAAAGCAAGGTATGCTTGTTTCATTGAGAATGGCTTATAGTGATATTTTATTTGTATTGAAATGTGATTTTATTTGTATGTCAATAAAGTTGCCTTAAGGTCAGAGCAAGCCAAAGCAGAAGCTGAGCAGTAGTGGGGCACGCCTTTAATCCCAGCACTTGGGAGGCAGAGCCAGGCGGACCTCTGTGTGTTCAAGGACACAGCCAGCATGGCAGACACATGCCTTTAATCTCAATACCAACCATAGAAGACCTGGAGGTCTGTACAAACAGGCAGTGATGAGGAGGTCATGTGGCTGGGTTTACAACCAATGAGAAAACAGAACAGAAAGTCTTTAAATAGACAGGACGCACAGAAGTACGTCTCTTGTGGAGAGGAAGAACAGCAGAAGCAGTGAAGGGTAAGGTTTTCCGCTCTTGCTCTGACCTCGTGGTTTTTAACTCTGCAATCGGTTCTGTGTTTCTTATTTAACAAGTCGGTTACATCTACAATGGCACACATATAGTTCATTTGAATACTTGGTTCCCAGTCAGTGGAACTGTTTGAAAAGGACTAGGAAGTGTGGTTTTGTTGGAGGAGGTGTGTCACTGGAGGAGAGCTTTGAGGTTTCAAAATCTGACACTGTTCCCACTTAGCTCCCTACTGCCTCCTACTTGAAGATCAACATGTGAGCACTCAGCACACTGAATTAGTTCCATGACTGCCGGTCTGGTGCCCTGTCCTCCACCATGAGGATCATGTATTCTGCAACAATAAATAACAGGAATTCATGTTTCACAGTTCTGGAGTCTTAGGAATTCTAAGATAAAAGTGAGGATCACAATTTCTGGATTAGGCTGTGTTCTCATCTGATAGATAGATAGGCCAAAGGCAGGTCTCTGAAATCCCTTGTCTAAAGGCTCTAATCTCATGTATAAGCATCCAACATCATGACCTCATCACCTTCCACAAACCTCAACTTCTAATACTATTGGTGAATAGGTTTTCAATATCTGAATTTTGGAGGGACACAAACATTCAGAGCATGGAAGCTTGATACCTTTGCAAATACTGGAGTTCGACCTACAGGCAAAACGATAAGGAACCCCAAGGAGGAAGCAACTAATGGGGTCATGTTTGAATTCCCTTTTTAAAAATACTTCACTATGCCTCTCAGATTGAGGAAAGCTAATTGGATTTCCTGAAACTACAGCAGCCTGAAGAGCTTAAGGGTGTCTGCAATTACACAGGGGAAATCATTCAGAACTCATAGCTGGAAGCCTGAAATGGAGATGCCCCATGCAATAGCATCAATATTGGGTAGTTCCGGTTAAAGAAAAGAATCTTGCACTCTCCTGTATTCATCAAAATCCAAAAGGGGAACTTGATTAAGTGGGATTGAAAGTGCAGGACAAAAGATTCAGAGAAAAAATAACAACTGCTAAAAGGATTCTTCCTCTTAAAGTTGTAGGAGACTCACATAACTCTGTCAGAGGTGTAAACACTGCCCCAGCTGGAAGAAAACAACTTCTGTGAGGTGGGGCTCTGCCTATTACACGGTTGGCAGGTTTCTAGAACAAGGCACTTAGGCCCTGGGTAGGCAGCTAATGGAAGACTAAAAGGCAGGGGACTCCCTGGGTCTTAATACAGAGTAAAGGGAATGTGCACACTGCAAAAGTCAAGCTTCTTACCCATCTCTGTAAGGCTCTTGTCAGCAGCATATCAGCCCTACTTCATCTCCTTCAGCAGAAAATACAGAGAGCTTTTGGCTGATTTTAATACGCTTGTTACACTTGGATGACCCCAGTACTTATTCTCATTTTCTTTCTTTCCATTTTAATTTATTTTTATTAAAACTTTTAAAAATTTTTAATTTTACACATCAGCCATGGGTTCCCCTGTCCTCCCGCTCCCACCCCCACCTTCCCCATTCCCATCTCCTTCAGGGCCAAGACTCCCCTGGGGATTCATTTAAACCTGGTGGATTCAGTACAGGCACCTGGATAAGTGAGATAATTGAATAGCTTGAACTGTTTGGGAGGCATCCAGGCTGTGGGACTGGGACCTGTCCTTAGTCCATTTTAATTTTTAAGTGTATGTGTGTTTTGCATGTGTGTATGTCAACCACTTGTATGCCTTGTGCCTGAGGAGGTCAGAACAGGGTCCCGACCTTGTTGGTGCTAGGGATCAAACCGAAGTCCTCTGCAAGAGCATGCAGCACTTTTAACCACTGGGCCAAGTGTGCAGCTCCTATTGCTTTCACGGCATTCTGCCCATTAACCATGTGTTCCTGTTCTCCAGAACAGAGACTGCCTCTGCTATTTCCCCCTCTAACAGTCTGCATGAATTCTCTGTCTAGAACTCAGCAAAACAGCCCTGTGTTAACAGGAAGCTTACTTCAGAGATTCTCAAGTGGAGGCAATTTTGCCCCACCCAGGCACTGCATGTGCTAAGTACTCTATCCATGAGTTACACCCAAGAGAAACAACAGAATATAGTGCTATGCAGCCCTATAGCAATGGTAACGAAGCCATGACAAATCAAATCAAATCTCCCTGTCTCTGTCTCTGTCTCTCTGTCTCTGTCTCTCTCTGTCTCTGTCTCTCTCTGTCTCTGTCTCTCTCTGTCTCTCTTTCTCTCTCTCAAAGCAAAAGAAAAAAATCCCCATGTAGCTCAGGTTCAGACCAGCCTTCAATCCTGCCTCCCAAGTGCTAGTATTGTAAACAATTGGCATTCCACCTGGTTTCTTTGTGCTTTCTTCAACTGTGAAAAATCCATGCCACCATCACAAAACTCAGTGACTAAGAGAAATTACTTCAACTTTCATTCACCAGACTTTTATGTTCGACCCCTACTTCTTTCTGCTCATCGTCTTTCCTCTACCATATGGGAAAGCAAAGGAGCTACTTCCTTGGCTGTCACACCTCAAGACCTTGAATGAACGAAGATGATGTGAATGATAAGACACTGCTCAAGAACACTATTCTCTCTGTGTGTGGTGGTGCACGCCTTTAATCCCAGCATTTGAGGGGCAGATGCAGTAAGATCTCTGAGTTTGTGGCCAGCCTGGTCTACAGATTAATTCCAGGACAGCAAGGACTACAAAGAGAGACCTTTTCTCCAAAACAAACAAACAAACAAACAAACAAACAAATAAAATTGAGATTTTTTTTTATTTGAAAAGGAATACTGCTCTCTCACCCAAGAAAGACTGTGGTATGATTTCCCCCAATGCTCAATTTGAATACAACAGTAACTGTGTTTGCATTCAGACTCATCCCTGGCCCACCCAGTGCCCTGACAACGTCATCTTAACTAAATTTCTTTCCCTTCCTCTCTTGCCATGAAGTAGTGTGTGTCTCCTCCCTTCCTTTTCTTCCCTTTTCTCTTTTCCCTTTTCTTTTCCTCTCCTCAGACCTTGCCTGTTTTCTCTTTCTTTCCCCCTTCCTACCCCCCTTAATAAGACTTTCCACATGGGTACCCCATCTGCATGGTTATGAGTGACTTTCTGCCATGCCCCTTGGCTGCAGCTTGCCTTGTCTGCATGGTGGCCTGTCTCCCTCGCCTGTCTTGGGGCCCCTTGGCTCCACCCCTCAAGGCTGCCGCTGCACCATTTTTAAAATACAACACATTGCATTGATGAAAAACCATCTCTAGACTCTAGAGGAGAAGGACTACACCCGGGGCTAAAGAGACGGCTCAGAGGTTAAGAGTAATTTTAGCTTTTGCAAAGGACCCAAGTTCAGTTCCTAGCACCCATGACAACCATCCATCCATAAGTCCAGTGGGATCCAAGTCCTTCTTCTAACTCCTTGGGTTCCACACATACATGTGGTTTATAACAAACATGCAGGCAAAACATGAATAAACATAAAATAAGATAAATACATCTTTTAATTACAAAGAAAAAGGCTGTATCATTTCATTTTGAAAAGACCTTAGATAACTACCCACATTCCTCCTTTGTACTCTGAATCTGGAAATGATATAGTTAGATAACCTTAAAGCAGGATTTTGAAAAGAAAGACAAGAGCCTAGAAAAGAAGAGGGAAGGTGTAGAGGAAAAATTATTTATCATTTATGACTAGCTAAGCAACTCTGAACAAATTTCAACTTTTTTCTTTATCAAAGATTTATTTCTATTAATCTCTATGCCTACATGAATGCACATGCATATGTATATATGTGCAAGTGTGTGCAAGTGCCTGCCAAACCTGAGACCCTGAAACGAGTTATAGGCACTTGGAAATTGCCTGGTGTGGGTGCTGGCAACAGAACTCATGTCTTCTATAAGAGCAGCAAGCACTCCTAACTGCTGAGCCATCTCTCCAGCCCTTTGACCAATCTTTCTAACCCCCATATACACGCTTTCTACTTACACATTTGTACAAATTACCTAAGTGCTAAAATCTCTACTCAGCAATTCTCTGAGGAGTCATAGGAAATACCACAGTAGAGAACTCGTTTACTGACAACCTCACTCATTTATTCATTCACAAAAAAATTGGGTCCCACTATGTCCCAAGAACTAGTTTTGGATAGGACAAGACAAGGTTTCTACCTTCACAAAAGATTTAATATTCGTCACTAACATTGATCAAATACATACTGAATGCCAGCATTGGCTATAATCCCTTTACATATATTATTCCATTTATTCCTCCCAGAAATCCTATAAGGAGGTAAAATTGCTTCCATTTTTCAGATGAGAACCCTAGGGCTTAGCAAGCTCAAGTCACTTACCCAGAGAAAGTGATAACCACAGTTTTAATCCAAAGAGAGGAACGACAGTACCTGGGCTGGTATAACTGCAAACTCAGTACAAGATGCCAACTGTTCATGTCTACTGTGCTGGCTGAATTTGCTGATTGGACCAAAACAAACATAAACACTGCTTGCTTGCTTGCTTTCTGATGCAGAAGAATTCTTTCTTGCTGGGCTCCCTCTCTCTCTCCACAACTTCTGGGTCTGAGAAGAGGAATGTCCTTGCCTTATACTTGGTCCTTGGTCCTCATTTCTTCCTCTGTCATCCCTGGACAGGAAACAGCAAGGAGGAAATTGCCTTTCCAGCCCACACACAGCTGTTAGAAGGAAAATCCTGGTGGGTGCTAAGCTTTCCCGAAAGAGGGGGTCTGGGAGGAGCCTCCTCTGCTCCTTCCTTTGGCTTCTGCATTTTTCAGTAAGCTGTATGCACATGACACCTGTTATGAGCAGTTCAGGGGTTAGCATTGGCTCCCTGTCACAGCACAACCAGGGCTCTGTGGCCCAGGTGGAGACCTGAGAAGCAGAGGGAGGATTTTTGTCAAAGGGGAAGCAGGGAAATTGTTGGACTGAATTCTGTGAGCAATGGCCTTTGGAGACACCCCAAGAGGCAGCTGCCCAACTGGCATGGCCTGTGTTAGGCAGCTGTGCACCCAAGAACAGGGAGCAGCATGCATATGGCAGAGTGGGCTTATGCCATCTGTCGCACACCCATGCCAACCTCTTCACTTCAGGCAAGTTGGGAGTGGGAGGCTTCAGGAGGGAAGTGATAGCTTACCAAGGCAGCCACATGCCACAGTTTCCCCCTGACAGTCTCTTCCTCCAAGCATTTAGATTCTTTGACCAGTGGCAGTTGCCAATGGCTACCATATAGTAATTATTGAGACTGAGGTCCTCAGTCTTTCTATACAAGTGTAGGTAACCCTGATAAGTTATTTGACCTGTGTCTGAGCAGCCATTTCCTATTTTGGAAAACATGATGACTCATGCATGAGGCCAAAGTAAAAGGAGGATGGTCATACATTCAAGGCCAGCAAATCTGATGCGCAGAATGAGACCTACTATCTGCTGGGCAGTGGTGGCACGTGCCTTTAATCCCAACACTGGGGAGGCTAAGGCAGGTGGATCTCAGTGAATTCAAAACCAGCCTGGTCTACAGAGTGATTTCCAGGACAGCCAGGGTACACAAAAAACCTTGTCTCAAAAAATGAAGAGAGAGAGAGAGAGAGAGAGAGAGAGAGAGAGAGAGAGAGAGAGACTCCCCAAAAAGAAAAAGGGAAAGAGAGAAAAGGGAGGATAAATGAAGAGACAAAAGAAACCCAAGGCAGGGGATGTGGCTCCATTAGAGAGTGCTTACCCAGTATGCAAAGCCTCTGGTTTTGATCCCCAGCACTGCATACACTAGGCATGGTGGTACCCACCTATAATCCCAGCACTTGAGAGATGGAGGCAGGAGGATCAGTAGATCAGTGTCATTCATGGCTATATAACAAGTACCAGGTGACCTAGGCTACATCAAACCCTATCTCAAAGAACAAAAATATATAAAGAGAGAAAAAAAGAAAAGAGAATTATTATCATGACTATTCACACTTGTTATGAAGAGTAAATTTAAAATAGTGCTTTAAAATGTAACAAACAATAAGAAAAGTAAGGCCCTTTACTTGCTAACTCAAGTCTCTGACTACAGCATAACTTTCTTTGGTTGGCAGTAAGTTTCCCCTTATTGTTTCAGGAGTAAAAACAGTACAGGCGTTTCCATGACATGTGCATGCTGAGTCCCTGGGGATGTTGAGGAGGGCAGATTCTGATTCAGGGGTTCTTATAAATGAGTTCCCAGTGGTGTAGATCTTGATGGTCTGGGAACAGTGTAGATGAGTGGTTTAGGAAACTAGCTGTGGAATACTGAGCAAGCCATTTCACTTCTCTAAGTTTGTGCTTTCTCTGAAGCAAGTTTTTCAATTCGTCTAAATCATTCCACATTCTCTTCATGCTACCATGTTGTGATAGATTATCTGACAGAGAAAATGGCTGCCGATACTTCCACTCCAATGTCCTTGTGCAATGTGAAGCTGTAGCTCCTCCAGCAAAGAAGGGACAGCCATCTGAGTTGTCCTATAGCTTGTGTGGATCAGGAAGCTGTGGCAGACATCCAGCTGTATGGCTTCCAGGCCTTGTACTTAGGAAGCCTGGAAACTTTCTTGAATTTTTTGTCCTTTCTTGGGATTCAGCTATCCTATCCTTAAGGAAGAAAAAGACTGAATCAGTCAGGCCACAACTCTGCCTGACACTGATGCTAAGGAGCCAGACATGTAAGCATAGCCATCTCAGGCACTACAACCCAGGTACCACCCAGCTTTATGTAGCTATACACAAGAATTCAGCTAGGAACCCCTGGAGTAGAGATAAATCATCCTCCTGGGTCCAATTCACAGATTTATAAGAAGTAAAAAATCACCACTTTAAGTTATGGTGTTTGGGGTAGCTTCTAGCATAGTAATTGATAGCTGATATACACGTTCTACTCATAAAAGATAATGGTTGGGGGGGGATAAGATAATGGGGGAGTGGATATGATCAAATTATATAAGTGTATGAAAATGTCATAATGAAACGCATTATTATATAATACATGCTGTCTGAGTTAGGGTTTTACTGCTGTGAAGAGACACCATGACCACAGCAACTCTTATAAAGGAAAACATTTCATTGGTGCTGGCTTACAGTTCAGAGGTTTAGTGTAACAGGCTTTCTTTTGGGACACAAACCAGCTCCCAAATCATGACCTAGACACTTATTATTAATTATGAATGCTCGGCGTTATCTTATGCTTGTCCCACTAGCTCTTGTAATTCATTTTAACCTGTTTTTCATCATCTATGTTTTGCCTCAGGGTCTTTTACCTTTCTTTCATTCTGTATGTCCTACTGCTTCCTCCGTGTCTGGCTGGCTAGTGGCCACCTGCCTGGCTGGCCCCAGGTGTCTCCCTATTTTTCTCCCTCATTCTCTCTCCTCTCATTCTCTCCTCCTCCTATTTATTCTCTCTGCCTGACAGCCCTGCTTATCCCTCTACTGCCTGCCTGTTGGCTGTTCAGCTTTTTATTAGAACAAGCAGGTGCCTTAGGCAGGCAAGATAAAAAAGCAACACATCTTTACATAAGTGAACACACACAGCATTATCAAAGGTAACACATCTTTGCCTAGTTAAACAAATGAAACATAAACAAATGCAGCATACCTTTATATAAAGTAATATTTTGCAACATAAACAAATACAACATGACTTTACATAGTTAAATAGTCCATAACATTTCCCCCATCTTGTCTAAATAAAAAGGAAAATTTTTAACTTTAACATAGTAAGACTATATACAATAAAAACAGTTATCAAGTAAGAATTACATTTACTATATCCCTTTGCATTTGGTAAATTTGGAGAAATCACTCTATTATCTATCTTATCTTAGTGAATCCAAAGTGTTTTACCTAATTTACCTTCTATCCTAACTAAGGAAAACTGTAACAATAACTATCTAGTTCTCCATCAAAGACCCCAGAAAGATGTAATATTACCTGAATAAACAGGAAGTGCAGAGCAAGCAACTTCCAAAACTATGGAAATAACAGAGACAGCAGGCTGACTGGATAGTCACCCAAGTTTCCTCTGCAATGTTGGAGCATCCAACTTTGGCCTACAGACCTAGAAGATCTAGCTGACTTCTCTATAAAGTAGGAATTTTGAAAGACTACCCCACCTTGTTTTAGCAAAGTTCAGCAGTCTTTATCTTTTGTCTCTCACATGTCCAGTTTGTATAGCATACTGTCAGCAGTCAAGGCAAGGGTAGTTTCTTGCCAAAATAGCTAGCTTTGCCACAATGAAAGCAAACTCCATATAAGGTTCTTTGATACCCACCATCCTTTTATGAAGTAGATTGGTGGTGCCAGGAGCAGACATGCCTCACTGTCATGAAAAGCCTTAGGTTATCAAACATCTTAAATGCCATATTCTATAGGTCTTTGAAGTGTTCAAAGACCATCTATCTATCTAAAATACATCTCTGTATGATCTTTAAAGTATACCTAACATAGCTACAAGTTTGATTGTTACAGATGACTAACTACTAACCTTCATTTCTTAATTATCCTAAATTGTTTATAATAAGTTTTCAAGGACTAGAACTTTACCTTACATTTTTAAATTAACTGCATAGGTACATTACTTTAAAGAAGAGTAAAAACATATATACAGTATGTTGTAACAAAAATAGTCTTGAATTTGCATCAATATACAGAAATCCATACCAATGTAAAATATTTGAGATTAATAGTTCTTTTTAGTTTAAAGTGAATTTAATAATCTACTTTTTATTTTATCATTTCTAGTGTAGTCCACTATCATCATGGAACTACTACATGCAGGCAGTCATGGTGCTGGAGGAGAGCTGAGAGTCATACATCTGGATCCACAGGCAACAGGAAGAGACTGTGATCCACTAGGCATGGCTTGAGCTTCTAAGACAACAAAATCCACCTCCAGCAACACATTTCCTCTAATAATGCCACACCTACTCCAACAAGGCCACAACTCCTAACAACATCACTCCCTATGAGCCTATGGGACCATTTTCATTCAAACTATCACACATGCTAATAAAAAATTTAAAATATAATGAAAAATATTAAAGCCAGAATACTTAGAGGATTCATTAAGAAATATGTCTATGGGAGCCAGAAAGATTGGCCAGCAGTTAATAGCACTGATTCCTTTTCCAGAGGACCCTGTATAATTCCCAGAACTCACATGGCAGCTCACAACCATCTGTAACTCCAGTCCCAGGGTTCCAATTCCCTCTTTCAGCCTCTGTAGGCATTGAACCTATGTAGTATACAGACACACAATATATGTAGGCAAAACACTCATATCCATAATATAAAATAAATAATTTTTTAAAAAAATAAATGTATCACTGGGTGGTTGTGGCACCTTTAAAATCATTGTTTACTGTGGCACATGTTAATTCCACTAAGTCAATAATTGAGGGAATAGAAATATACTGTGAAACATCTGCAACAGAAAAAAATAGAATTTCAGAAATAATACAGGTAACATTTGTATAGTATCAAAGCAAAAGATGATAGAATGGGACTTTGAAGGTAAACAATGTACACATCATAGAATTGGGAGATAAATATAAAGGATTTGATATAGGCACTGGTCATCTTTAGCCCTCTTGCATCTCAGCTTTACGGCACTTTGTTTGGAAAATATCCTTTACTTATTGGTTCTTCTTAGTAATATGAAACCTCAGAATTAACCACTCCTAATACTATCTCAATAAAATGTCATACTGGTTAAGAATGAAATATAAAACATAAACAAAATTAGATGTGTTTTTACTGTATTCTTTAGAAGCATGTTGTAAAAAGGAAAGTATGTACTAAAAAACAATGTTTGAAGTATACTTTCTCAAAGGGACCACTGGGTAGAGAAAGTCAGAACCATAGCATTTTCCAGCCTCTTTTCATTTCTTGTAGTTAAATCTTCCTTCAAACAATCCTTCATTTATCCATTTACTCATTTAACAATGAAGCTACAACAACCTCAATCTGGAGTGAAAAAATAATCCTAGGGGAAAACAGATAATAAACAAATAGATGCATAAGAACACTGGTGGAGTAAGAGTCTTTGAGAGCAATAGGGTCTGGTGAGCTTAACACACATGCCTGAGAACCAACAGTCACCAAAGCCATGCCAAGTGAGTGCTTTTCAGATTTGTTGTCTCCAGATGAAGGATCAAAGACAAAGACTAAGCAACTGAAAATATATTTTATTAAGGAAAAGGTGAAAAGGACTCCCACAGAGGAAGCTTCTCAAGTGGCCCTTTAAAGAATTTTTGACAGGAACTAGATAGAGATAGAGGTCATCTTGATTGAGATTATTTATTCTTCAAGTATATTCCATGATAAACTGATGAGGGGCCTAAACACAGTCTTCACACCCACCTCAGCCAAGAGTAAGATGTGATCATGATTTGTTTATTCCATTGTAGGAGTGGTCACACGTTATAGTCACCCTTGTATGGCCTTTCTCTTGGTTTGTTTTACTCATTTTGAAAGCTATTGATCTAGTAATTACTTTTTGTGCTCTGGTTATGTGATTAGCTTAGAATTTACCAAAAACCCTTGCCTTTACTTCTTCCGGGTGTTTGAAGGTGATTAGGAGGTTGAAAAGATACAGCTGACTCAAAAGGATAGTAAATACACTAGGTATTTAGCAAATGTGATCAAGAAAGTTCCCTCCCAGAAAGAGCTAGAGTGAAGGAACATTCCAGGAAAAAGTAACAGTTCACATAAAGTCCTGGCTTGGGAAGCAGGGTTGGTACTAAGATAAAAGCTAAGTAATCCAATAAAGGGGAAAAGGAATACAGCATGAAATATAGCTAACTGAAAATTCAGAGTACAGGTTGTAGCTCAGTTGGCAGAATGCTTGCCTAGCATACAGGAAGCCCTGAGTTCAATCCCAAAAACCACTTAAGCCAGGAATGGTGGCCCATGACTGTAATCCCAGCACCTGGAGGGTGAAGACAAGAAGACCAGAAGTTCAAACTTATCTATCGATTGCTACATAGTGAGTTTGAGGCCAGCCTTGGCATTCAGAGACTCTGTCTCCAAAAATTAAATTTAAAATTGTGATACCTGGAGACAATTTTTGTGTATGTGAATGTATACGTATATTTCTTGCACTGGGGCTTTGAATTCTAAAGTGGGGAATAAATGATGGTCTTCCACAGCAAATATATTAAAAACACAGAATTTCTAATCCATTAATTTCAGTCCCATGGGAAGATTGTGTTCAGTCCCATCAACAATTATCTCCAACACAAGATGCCACTCTTCAGCTGGGAATGGGCTAGGAGAGGACAAAGACCAGTCACTGACAAAGGAGTGACTTAAGGTGTTATCAAATTGCCTGGGGAAATACTTCTTGACCTGTAGGTTTGCTTAGGGAAAGCACTGCATTTGTCTGGGCTTTGATATAAGAGAAAAGAGTCTGTCTATATGGATCTCAATCTCATCTCCAAATTCCATTACATTTCCTAGTTATTTCTCACAGAAAAATATTGCTGTTTTTATAAGATTTTACTTGTGTGTGTGTGTGTGTGTGTGTGTGTGTGTGTGTGTGAGTGTTTGTGTGTGTGTGTGTGTGTGTGTGTGTGTGTGCCTGCATGCTCACACACACATACGAGCAGATGCCCTCCAAGACCAGAAGAGAACATCAGATTCCTTGTGATTGGAGTTAAGTGTAAGGCATGCAAAAATGGGTGCTGGGAATCAAACATTAGTGCTGTACTGTCAGAACACAATCCAAGAATGGAGTCATGCAAAAGGAATTCTGAGTGCTTGTGAGAAAACTCTAAGAAAACAAGAGAAGAGTCCTATGACCTTAGTTTCTTCAAAACACAGAATTTTTCTTTGAATACACTTCCATGCCCCTCCCAGGTGCAGTGAATAGGAATAAGTCTACTTTAGATTATTCAATACAACTGGCTATTGTTATCTGTTTATATGCCTCTATGGAAAAACATGTTTTTGCCACAGTTTGAACTCATGAGAACTTTTCTCAGGTGACTTTTCTTAACCTCATGGTATAAATTGCCTCATGCTCTGAATAAAGTTGGCAATGAGACTTTAGTCCACCTCTTTTAGGGCCTCCATTCTCCCAGGTTCCAACCACCTTAAGAGTGGCAAATACTCCACAAGTATTGCAAATGCTCTTAACCACAGATCCATCTCTCCAGCCCATAAAATACATGTATTAAAACACCAGAAACCTCTTCAATCACTACTATGGTGTGGTTTGAATAAGAATAGCTCCCAAAGCCTCATGTATTTGAATACTTAGCCACCAAGGAGTGGCACTATTTGAAAGGATTAGAAGGATTAGTAGGTGTGGCCTTGTTGGAGTAGGCGTCATCTTTTGGGAGGAAGTGTATCACTAGGGGTTGACTTTGAGGTTTTAAAAGCCCATGCCAGGCCCAGACTCTCTCTCTCTCTCTAATTGAGGATCAGGATGTAGTTCTTAACTACTTCTCCAGCACCATGCCTGCCATGTCTGCTTTCGTATTCCCTGCCATGATGATAATGGACTAAGCCTCTGAAACCATAACAAAGCCCCAAATTAAATGTTTTATTTTATAAGAGTTGCTGTGGTCATGGTGTCTCTTCACAGAAATAGAACAGTGACTGGGGCAACTACCTGAAAATTCGAGTCCATATCACAGAAAACTGATGAGTAGCAGCGGTTGGTGAAGTTTGAAGTATCAATCACCATTGGTACAGCTTCTTGGTTTGTGTGGGGAAAGCTGAGAAACTAACAAATAGCATTACTCGGGTTTTCACAGCCCTAAAGAATTAAGGCATAATCTAACACTGACATCTCCAAAAGCTATCTTGCTTTTGAAAGGATTTTCCTATGAAATAATAACAGCTTCTGAAAACATAGATGGGATAATAGATAGCATTAATGAGCCTTAATAAGATTTTCCTTTATTTGGGTATACATTCAGCTGAAACCCTGGAAATAATAGCTTTTATGTGCATTTAATTTAATAAGGTCTATATGCACTGTTAATTTAATATGGTCGGTTGAATAGAAGCAATCTATTAGGCAACACTTCTAAACCTATTTTTATGGGGTCAGGGAAGAGGGATCACATGATTCTTTGAGAAACTGGAGTAATGAGCCCTTTCTACCAGAAAAAGAAAAAAAATGCTTTAGTAGATAAGAATTTGTATTAAGGAGGATGGAAAGATGGCTCAGAGGTTAAGAACACTTACAGAGGACCCAGGGTTCCATACCCAACATCCACATAGCAGCTCATCTGTAAGTCCAGTCCCAAGGGTTCCAATGTCCTCTTCTGGCCTCTATGGGCATGGTATACACCTGGTGCTCAGAAATACATGCAGGCAAAACACCCATACCCATAAAAAATAAAGGGGAATTTTTTTTAATTTGCATTGAGTTTTGTCTTATTTGGGGTTTTACTGCTGTGAAGAGACACCATGACCAAGGCAGCTCTTATAAAGGAAAGCATTTAATTGGGGCTTCTTTGAAGTTTCAGAAGCTTAGTCTATTATCATCATGGCAGAGGAGCATGGTAGCATTCAGGCAGACATGGTACTGGAGAAGGAGCTGAGAGTTCTATATCTGGATTCATAGACATCAGGAAGAGAGAGAGATTCTGGGCTTTGAATGGGCTTTTGAAACCTCAGAGCCCAATCCCAGTGACATACTTCTCCCCTAGGTTATACCTCCTAATCCTCTCTAATAGTGATGCTCCCTGATGATGAAGTATTCAAACTTATGAGCCTATGGGGAATGTTCTTATTCAAACCACAACAATTGTCAAGGAATTGATAGATCCCTCCAATCTATCACTGAGCTCACTGCCTTAAAGAATGCAAAGAATATGACAACAGCAGCAACTCTGATCTTTATACACAAGCAGTGCATGTTAATACAAAGGCCTTTAAAAAATATTTAAAATATATATTATGGTAGAGGTGGAAGATAAGGCTCAATGGTTGAAAGAACTTACTGTTCTTACAGAGGACCAGAGTTAGGTTCCCAACACCCATACAGCATCAGCTCACAATTGCCTGTAACTCTAGATCCAGGAGATCTGGGGCCCTCTTCTGGCCTCCCAGGACACCAAGCATATATGCAGTATATATTCATATATACATGCAAGCAAACCACACAGATAACATGAAGATATTTTAAAAGTATATTGTGGTAAAAAAACAAACAAACACAAATTAAAAAAAACTTAACATAAAATAGGTCTTAGCCATTTTTCTAGTAAGAAGTTCAATACTGTTAGGTTTATTCACATTGCTGTGCAACTGATTTCAATAACATTTTCATCATACAAAACTGAAATGTTACATTGAAATGAAAATTACAATGAGTAATTCCCTACCCTCCCTCCCACAGTCCCTGGAAATCACCATTCTTTCTGTTTCTTTTAAACTGACTACATTAAATACCTCATGTAAGTAGAATCATACAGCAGTTGGTTTCTTGTGATTGGCTTCTTTCACTTAGCATAATGCCCACGAGATTGATCCATTGCATAATATAACTCATCACGTTTCCCCATCTACCTGTTGATGGGCACTTGGATTACTTTCAGCTTTTGGCTACTTTGAATAATGCTGCTAAGAATATTCATGTATAAGTATCTTTTCAGACTCCCTTATCCATGATCTCTTTCCAGTTTCAGCTACTAAAACAGTTCTGAGTTATGTCCCTTGTCAAAAGGGCCTCACAAATATGTGAAATTGGTGTCTCACTGCCAAGCCACCCATATGGAAGATACTCTTGATCCTTATTCTATACTTAACTTCTTAATTATGCATATTTCACTTTCTCCTTTAGTCATTACAACATTTTTGAATTTTTACAAGTATGAATTAATTTTACAATAAAAGGCAATAAAGGTTCTTTTAATGTCTATTAAAATGAAACCTCAGAGAGTATCTCAACTATCTCTTAAAAATACCAATTCAAAGACAGTTTATAATATGAATATTGATGAATGGATATTTTCTGGTGAAGAACTGATAGAGATTTATCTGAAGAATAGAATCATTATGCAGTGTGCAGCTGAGAATAAGGACACAAAAGTTCCTTTTCCCCTTTCACACTAGACACTAGTAGAATGCTAACCAATTAAACTGAGTGTAATGAAGACAGTAGAGATGGCTATATCCTCCATTGTCTCATAAAAGGGATTAATGGTATTAATCTCTTACTGTGCCTAATTAATAACTTAAAACTTAACTATAACACACAAACATTATCAATGAAAAAAATACAGATCTTACCTCAAAGTAAATAATAAATAGTTAATGCTAGAACCAAATATGAGTGAGCTTGGCTGAGAACCTATAGATTCAGTTTTCCCCAAATACCGTGCTCCACAATGGAAGTAGTTACATGAGATTTGATTAGTTACAGAACAATGAAAAGCATAAATTAAAGTGTTTGCCAAATATATTGGTGAGGGCCACAGGTAGTTAACGCACACCAAAGCAGAGACAGCTCTTCTACAGGTTTTAGATGGCACTCTTAGCTTTTGGGTGGATGAAAGGTAGTGGTCTATTAAAAAGGCCAAATCTTCTATTAAGATTTTGATCGTCAGCAAAATGTTAGATCAGACATAGGTGTGGCCAGTGTATGGCTTCAAAGAGGATAAAATTAGATAAGACAATTTGGTTCTGGTCTACATCATTCTAACCCTCCATAATGTTGAAGTTCAGTCACACGGCCTTGTAGAATCTTTATCATGGCTTTACCTACCACTCTCCCTCCTTTTGGGAACTTTAGATATAACAGATATATAAGTGAATACACACACACACACACACACACACACACACACACACACACACATCATACACAGTACTTTTGATACTATCTGAGGCTTTGAGCATTCAATACTTAAATAATAAGTATGATTTTTCACTAAATATAAACAAATAGATCCATGGTCATTCTAAAGGTGAAATTAATCAACATGGTGTATAGACTCTTAATTTGAGATCTCTATGGCATTGGAAAGAATAAAGAATTATTTGGTTTAGAACAATCCTTTATGAGTGGAGGATAAAGGTTAGCATTTTATTCCCTGTCATGGGTAGTTGGCCTACCAGATATTTCCTCAACCCTACCCTGTACCATCACCTCTCAATCTTACTTTGTCCCAATTCCATTACAGAGAATATGAGGCCTTAAGCTGCAGAAAACATACTAAAGTTAAATTTTCTTATTATCAGAAGAATTGGAATGTATTTTTATTTTTTATTGTGTATGGATGCATGTTGTATATGTGTGAGTACACTTATGTGGAGGCAAAGCTCAACCTTTGGGAGTCAGTTCTCTTGTAGTGTTTCTTTTGTTTTTCCTGCTAATCATGTACTCTAGACTATATGGCTCTATGATTTCCAGGTGAATCTCCTACATACGTTTCCCCTCTCCCTGTAAGAGCGTTATGATTATACAATCATTGTAGTATATGCTTTCAATACCACCACTCCAGAAATAGAGGCAGGTGATGTTGAGGCCAACCTGATGATCTACATACCAAGTTCCAGGCCAGCTATGGCTGCATAGTGAGACCCTATCTTAAATAAATCACAATAATGAAAATAGAAAGCTGGGATAACACTACAGCTGGCTTTTATTTATTTTTAACATGAATTGCATGTAAACCTGACAACTTGATTTGTCAAGATAAGTGCTTTTACCCACTGGGCCATTTTGATGACCTTGCTTGCTTGATTGCTCATTCACTAACTTGCATGCTCATGGTGCTGAGGATTAAATACAGGGCCTTGAACCTGCTAGGCAAGTGCACTACACTTCCAATCCAAAAAGGCAGAAATTGAATGATTCGTGTTTTGGGTTACCTCAAAATGGTGGCAACAATAGTTATTTAATGATGGTTGAGTGGTTATCCCTAAATAAGACATATGTTCTACCCCCTCACAGAAGAGGGAATTGGAATGAGAGAGCCAGAACAAAATGCTATCTTCTGGTCATGACAGGGCTGTTGTGTGTGTTGCATTTTTTCCTACTGTTTTTGTTAACAATTCAAAGATTTGTTTGATTATATAAAATTAAGCTGAGACAGGAGGCTGAGTCAGCAAGTAGCCGGCAGGAAGTGATAGGGAGGAACCACATGTAGCTAAGGTTTTTTTTTCTTTTTTTAAGTGGGGACTGAGAGAAGGATGCTGGGTTTGTTGGAAGATGCCAGCAAAGGGAAAATATTAGCTACTTGCTTAGCTACTTGGTATCCAGCCTCTCTGAGCAAGCAGAATTCCACATCAACCTTTGAATCATGAGTTCTTTAGCGAGATAGAGATCTAGATAAAGTTTTCCTTAGTAGCTTTGAAAGAGTTGGTGGCTGAGGGAACGGAATCCCTTCAGGCTGCAGCCCTTGAGGCCAAACCACAGCTGGTAGCAGCAGAATTGCAATCTCTGATTAGGACAGCCAATGCCTAAGGAGCAGCCACTGTAAATAATTAAAAAAAAAAACAGTTAACAACACAAGGCCATTGTAGTTATGAACTCACAGAAGCTAGGGTTACCTGCAATTGGCATGCATAAGATTGGCCTAGATAACCATCAGTCATGGATAGAGGAGGGGCTGAACTACTAGGTACTGGTTAATTTCAGGTAGAGTCATTGCCTTCAGTTGTGTATCCACTGATGAGCTCACCAGATTCCTTTGGATACTTCCAAACCCATGGTCACACAAATGGCCCTGGTTGAATTAAGTGGGTCACAAAATAGAACAAAGGCACATTGAATGCGGAAAAGGAGTTTATAAGGACAAGAGAAGATTGATAGGTGTGGTGGGAAAATAAGAGAGTGTTGGGGAGTAAGAATAATTAGGATGCATTATATACCTGTATGAATTGGTCAAAAAACAAATTTAATTAATAAAAAATAAATACTTACTTGAGTCAGAATATCTCTAACAACATAGCTGTTCAAATTTTTTTCACTGAAAAAAAAAAACTCTTCAAAACGTCATAGGTCCATCTATATTATTCAAAGTCAAACTCAAGACTTTGGCATTTGTCTTTGAAAGTTGTCGTGGATTCACATCTTCCCAAACTGATTCAGAACATGCTCCTTTGGAATGTGTCCTTGTCCAGTGCTTTAGAACACTGCCTGTGCATGTATGCAGGAAGATGGTATTTTCTAAAAAGCCTAGATTTTCTGATTGTTTCCTTTTGGTTATTCTCAAGTACCATGGGCATTCACGAAGTATTCAGCATTGATAATGTCTTATAGATTTTGTAAATGATTTTTATATAGGAACCAGGTCAACCATGTATTTCCCACTTGTACTAGAACTTAGGAAATATCCTGCATGTCAGAAACATTTGTTAATTTTGAGACAGTCTATGTTAAAAAAAATTAAAATGCTAATTATCAGGATGTCATTTTTGTAAAGGAGAAAGGTCTGGAGAAATGACTCAAAGATTAAGAATTATTACTATTCTTGAAGAGAACCTGGGTTTGGTTCCTAGCACCATCAGGTCACAACCACCTGTAACTCAAGTTCCAGGGGATCTAGGGCCCTCTTCTGGCTTCAATGGCACCTGTATGCACATAGTACACATAAACTCATGCACGTACACACAAATACATACACATACATATATACACAAGTAAATAAACAAATGATTTTTTTAAGTGGATAGATGAGCACCCTTGACATTATAGCATAGACTTGATCCATATCTCTTCTCAGAGAAGGACCAGCTCTGTTGACAAATCATTTTTTGGAGATGGGATAGAGATTAACTTAGTTAACTAACTTCTAAGGCTTAGTTTTATATCTCTGAGCCAGAGTTTCTTAATCGGTATTTTCAGCATTGACTGCCACTTTTCACAGCTGCCATCCACCAGGTGCTGTTAACATGGATGTTTCAGAGGTCATTCACACTCTAAATTTCCCAAAGCCAAATTTCTCACTTAGCCCTGAAAATGTCAGCACTGGATCTTTGTTTTGCTTACTATTGGATTCCCAGGTTAAGAGAATAGTGATCTTTTCAATGAAAAATAATGGATAAATGAAAAAAGACAAGCAGAATCTTCCATTCATGTCACACAAATTGCTAAAGAGTTCTGTAGCATTTGCCAGGTGGGGTGATTTGAATAAGGATGCCCCACTTGGGCTCATATATTTGAATGCTTAGTCATCAGGAGTGGCATTACTTCAGAAGTAATAGGAGATGTTGCTTTGTTGGATAAGGTGTGTCACTTGGGGTTAGGATTTCAAAAGCCCAAGCCAAGCCCAGTGTCACTCTCTTTTCCTGCTGCCTGGGGATCTGGATGTAGAACTCTCAGCTATTTCTCCAGCACCGTGTGTGCCTACATGCTGCCATGTTCCCCACAATGTTGACAATGGACTAAACCTCTGAAAGTGTAAGTGAGACCCAATTAAATGTTTTATTTTATAAGAGTTGCCTTGGTCATGGTGTCCCTTCTCAGCAATAGAAACCCTAACACAAGATAAGACCACATCTCATTTTCTCTTCCCTCCAATATCCTCTCTCTTTGATCAAATGGCTGTCTCTGGGTGCATCTCTACTCACCTCTCAATTTGCTTGGAATCAATTGTCACACAATGAAATGTTTCTAGGTCATTGTCATCTGGAAACCTGTCCACAATACCATATTTATTTTTGTAGGTTGTTTTTGTTTGTTTTTAAATTAATTTATTTACAGTGTATAAGAGAAAAACAGAGAAAAAGAAATTGAGACAGAGTCAGAGACAGAGGGAAAACGGAGTAGGCAGGTACTTGCCATGGTGAACTGTGGAGGTCCAAGAACAACTTCTGAGGAGTCGGTTGTCTCCATCTACCTTGTCTCAGAGACAGGGTCTCTCTTGTGGTTTGTGTCACTGTGCTGAGGATGAACTTCCAGCAGATTCTCCTGCCTCCAGTTTCCATTTGGCTGTCATTACATATATAGAGCTACAACATCCTGCCTTTTACGCGGGTTCCAAGATTTATACTCAGGTCCCAGTCTATAAATGTCTTCCTTTACCTACTGAACCATCCAACTGGAATGTTTTTTAGTTATTTTGATTTCATTTCATTGCTTTTTTTTGTGGTAGGATCTAATATATCCCATACTGCTCTTGAAGTTTGTTATATAGCTGAGGCTGGCATTGGATTCCTAATCCTCCTGCTTCCACTTCCCAGTTTCTGTGATCTTGAATAATCTACAGTTTCCAACTTGTATACCACTCTTTTACTTTTTACTTTTCTGTGCCTTTTTTAGGAGCTGAGTTACTGAAATATGTTCCCTGTTCCCTGGAGAAGACTTTTTTTAAAGGTTTATTTACTTATTCACATACTTATGTATTTATTTGGGGTAAGTTGAAGAAATGGCTCAGCAATTAAGAGCACTTATTGTTAGGCATGGTAGCACACCTTTTAATCCCAGCACTTGGAAGGCAGAGGCAGGAGGGTTCCTATGAATTCAAGGCCAGCCTAGTCTACATAGCTTATACTAGGCCATCTAGAGCTACACTGTGATAATCTGTCTCAAAAAAGGACACAGATCTGTTACCAATACCTTCATGCTGACTCACACTTTTCTACAACTCCAGTTCCAGGCTTTCCAATGCCCTCCTCTTCTGGCCACTGCATGTACTTCATGCACATACACACATGAAGGCAAACATTCATTCACATAAAAATAAAAATAAAAAAACAGGGCTTTTAAAAATTGATTTATTTTATTTTATGTGTATGAGTGTTTTGCTTGCATGTATGTATGCCATGTGAATGCATGTCTATTACCTGTGGATGCCAAAAGAGGGCGTCAGATCCCCTGAAACTAGAATTGTAGATGGTTGTGAACTACCATGAGGATGCTGGGAACCGATCATGGTTCTGCTACAAGATCAGCAAGTGATCTTAACAGCTGAGCTGTGTCTCCAGCCACTTGAGAAACTTTCTATACTGTAGCTTCCTTCTTCTCCTCATCCTTTAACTTCCAAGCTATGTGTTACCTCCACAATGAAGTCTTTCCTTGGTACCCTAGACAATCATGTAGTGCATCTCCTCTCAAATGAAATACTGATGAATGACTGAAGAAAGTACTTAAGTGAACTCATTTAACCCAGTTTTTCCCAAACAGTTTAGGTCTTGGAAAACAGAAAAAAAGTAAAGTCAATTTTGGTAAGAGTTGCCACAGATTTTTGTGATGATTAATATTGTCAACTTGACAGGCTCTAGAATCACCCACGAGATAAGTGTCTGGGTTTGTCTGTGAGGACATGCAGTGAAGTACATGCAGTGGCCAGAAGAGGAGGGCATTGGAAAGCCTGGAACTGGAGTTGTAGAAAAGTGTGAGTCAGCATGAAGGTATTGGTAACAGATCTGTGTCCTTTTTTGAGACAGATTATCACAGTGTAGCTCTAGATGGCCTGGTATAAGCTATGTAGACTAGGCTGGCCTTGAATTCATAGGAACCCTCCTGCCTCTGCCTTCCAAGTGCTGGGATTAAAAGGTGTGCTACCATGCCTAACAATAAGTGCTCTTAATTGCTGAGCCATTTCTTCAACTTACCCCAAATAAATACATAAGTATGTGAATAAGTAAATAAATAAACCTTTGAAAAGGTCTATCTCGATTGGATTCACTGAGATGGGAAGACTCACCCTAACTGTGTACCACCATTTCATGGGGTAAGATCATGAACCAAATACAAGGGAGGGGAGCTGAGTACCAGTATTCATCTCTCCGTGCTTCCTGACTGTGGAAACAATGTGACCAGTCACCTTGAGCTCCTCCTGCTATGACATCTCCACCATGATGGAGACTGTGCGCTGAAATGAACCTTCCTTTTTAAATTTGCTTTAGACACACATTTTTGTCACAGCAATGGGAAAACTAACTACTGTTATGTTTTATATTTACTCCAGTAGATTTCCAGGAGTGAAAATATGTGGATGTTTTTGTTTGTCTGGTTTTTGTTTTGTTTTGTTTGTTTGTTTGGGTTTTTTTTTTTTTTTTTGGTTTTTCAAGACAAGTGTTTTTGAGACAGCACCTCACTGTGTATCCCTGGCTGATCTAGAACTTAACTATACAAATTAGGCTAACCTAGAACTTACTATATATACTAGGCTAGCCTCTGACCTCACAAAGAGCCACCTGCTTCTGTATCCCTGGTGCAGGGATTAAAGGTATGAGTGAGACAGCACACCCCAACTAGGGATTACATGGATCTTATAGAAAATATATGTTTAACATTATGAGAAACTGCCAGACAGCCTCAAAAGTAGCTTTGCTATTTAGCGTGACTTCTTCAGATGAGCCAAGAGGCACATGGATGGAGGAGCATCAGGACATTTGGTCTAGGAACCCTGCACTGCCTAACAGGAAAACCAGCTAAGGATTTCAGGTCTTATTCTCAAAAAGCCAACAGCACAAGTGAGACTCAAATGAGCAAGTTGGCATCCTTGAGAACATCCTCCCCTGGAGCCTGAGCTGAAATTATGTTACCAGTAACTTTCCATGCTGCTTCATAACAATAGAGTTGCATTTTACACATAAAAGACAAAGCAAAGCACTGTGGTGCATACCTGTAATCTTGGCATGCTAGAGGCACAGCTAGGAAGATCAGCTGATCGAGGTCATCTTTCCCTACCATATAAAGTTCAAAGCTAGCCTGGGCTACATGAGACCCTCCCAGCCAAGGCAAAAACAACAACAACAACAAAAAAAACCCTCAACCAATCAAACAACAATAACAAAAATTAAATTAAAATCAATAATATACTAGCCTAGATCATCTAATGACTACAGACAATTAAACACATCCAGGGATAACAAAGAATTCAGACTTAAGAGACAAATATAGTTCTATTAAAACATGATGAAACAAGATATTTCAGTAGACACATGCAGTTAAAACTGTGGCCAACAAAGCACCGCAGTGGAATTCAGTGGCTTGGCCTTCATCATTTGATTTCAAATAGTTTTTAGGGCTTTTGTTACCTACTTTCCTCCAAACCTATTAAAACTATGCTTCAGTGAGCTTAGAGCTCAATCTATTTTTTGAATATTTTTGGCTGGGCAAGATAAGAAGTATATGTGCCAGGCTCCCGTGTTTAAAGTGATCACTTTCCATAGCCCAGATATCCAATTATTTCACCCTTCAACTGTGAAATTAGGAAGAGAAAGAGTACTAGAAAGGAAAATTAGCCAATGAAATTATGTCACAGGAAAACAGTCATTTTGGGGGATCATCCAAATAAGTTCCAAAATGTCAGATTCACATATTTAAGTCTCAAAGAAAGACAACATCTGTTGCTAAATTTTCTGTACACTGAACTGCATAGCAGAAAGAGGTTTCCCTTCCTCTCATTTCAAAATGATTCTAAACAAATAATGCCACCATGTAATTATTGTCCTGGAAAATTATGGCAACTCTGAAGGACATTTGGCTCAAGCTTGCAAGTATGAAAAGTCAAGGGAAATGATTTTTATGAACCTGGAGAGCTTCTCTTAGGTTGGGGACATCCCTGCACACTTGGACCTGCACATAATGTTCTTATTACAATGTTTAAACACTCAATAGTCACAGAACACACTGAAGGAATCTCATTTAAACAAATTTATAAATGGCTTACAATACACAGTGCCAGTGATTAATGAGAAAACATTAAGTAGCAGAGTGACTGGAACCCTTCCAGTCAGCATTCCCAAGTGGATGCATTACTGATGAGTCTCTCACACTTGAAAGTTAGACAACTCTAAGGAAAAAAAATACATGTTTATAAAAATCAGAAGCTGCTCAGCAATCATCTGAACTTTCTATACAACTGTATATTTTTTCTTTCAAAGGAGAAAAACTTATTTAACAAGCCCACAGAACAGAAAGAAGCAATTCAATACAAACCATTTTGCATAGCCAGCATCTTACTGCTTGTTCAAATGTCAAAACTTTTCATCCTGACAGGTACATTTGTCCTTGAGAAGACACCATTTTTTTAAAGCAAAATAAAAAGAGCAAGCCAATTTCCCCAGTAAAAAGTGCTATCAAAAGTTTACTGTGAATTATAGCTGATTATTATACCATATATAAGAACAAGCAGCTAAATTTCTCTTCTCCCAAAACTGCCTCCAGATATTTATTCTTAAGAAATAAAACAGTCAAAACAGTTTTTGTTTTGCTTGCTATTTTTAGCTAACAGTTGCAATTTTTTCTCAACCTGAGCCAAGCTCTGAAGTACCCCTGCCCCGTTCTATTCAAGGTATCATTCTCGTATAATTTAGAGGCATGGCTTTCAACCCTTGTTCAAATAGACTCATCCTCCTTAAAAACAACTCAGAAAACAGAGACTCCAGACAGTCCCACCTGAAGACCATTACTCACCGGCAACCATGTTCTCCATTATCCTCTGCTGCCTGGCGGAAGCCCCAGGGAATGGAGAAGTTTGACCAATTTTCTCCTTCAAGGTCCTCCTCCATAGTAGAAAGCCAAAAGAGCCCACCTTTCCTGAGGATGGAAAGAAAGAGTCCTCTTCTTTAGTGTTTCATAAGAAGAATGACAGTCTCATAAGAAACAACTGCTATCAGGGGGTGGGGTGGCAATCAATACTAGCTGGCCAATCATATTTCATCACTTGGCTACTTGGAAACCAGATATGCATAAACAATCACATGTTCTAGGAGGGGTGAGGATACAAAAGAGGAACAGCTCTGCCTTTTGTAAATTATTAACAGGATTTTTTTTTTCCTCTGACCATGATCAAAGACACAGAGGCCACTCCTTTCAGAAAGAAGCCATCAGGGTTGGCATGACAAGCTCAAGAGGGGTGCTCTCTGATGGCCGTTCTGTCACTGACCTCTCTGTATCAGGACAGCCTCGTGCAGTTGAAATCCAAGTGATGTAACACTCAAAGCGAAATGGCAGCTTCTGAAGGTCTGAAGAGGCCAATCTGCAATTTCAGCATTTGCCTCAGATGAAAATGAATACTTGCTCTTTCCCATGGGAGAATTCACTATGGGGTATTTGGCACTCCAAGATGGAATGAAGCCACCTGCACACATTTCTCATATCCTTCCTCGATTTCCAAGTGATGCTGCACATCTCCTCTGGCATTTTTGAACTTCATCCAAATTTGAGATTTAACACATCTACCTTGGAGCAATTTGAAAGCTGCCAATTTGAATGCTAGACCCTACTCAGTAATTTTAATTCCATGGGAAAATGCTGATCCACAAAGTATTTAGAAAGTACCAGCTTCCCACAAGAGGAAACATTTCAGTTATACTCTGTTGGGTGATAGGCAATGGTTCCTTTTATCTGAACCCAGACCTCTTACCCTTGGCAGTATTCACAATGTAGGCTGGATATTCTCTCTCTGTCTCTCTGTCTCTCTGTCTCTGTCTCTCTCTGTCTGTCTCTGTCTCTGTCTCTGTCTGTCTCTGTCTCTCTGTCTCTCTCTGTCTCTCTGTCTCTCTCTGTCTCTCTCTGTCTCTCTGTCTCTCTCTCTGTCTCTCTCTCTGTCTCTCTCTCTCTCTCTCTCTCTCTCGGTGCTATGCAGTGGCTGTTCAGCAGTATCCCTGCCCACTCTTCAATACATGACAGTAGCATCTCCCTGTTTGTGACACCAAAAATGATATAGGCATTGTCAAATCACTCCCCTGGCCCCTGAGAAGAAGTATCAACTTCTAATGAAGCCACTGCCCAGCCTGCTTTCTCTGGGTCAGTTTGTTCCAAGGAAGAAGAATATCACTTGTGAGAGCCTTATATCTGAGATAGATTTGTGTCAAAGGCAGATGGTAGGCAAGCAGTCAAAGCTTGGGGTGAAACACACGACTCATCTGTCCAAGTGCAGGTGGCTAATTAGACTTGTCAAAATAGAGACACATTTAACATGATGGAAAAAAATTCTATTCTCCAATGACATTTGCCAAACCTCTTGCTATCATAGTGTGGAAAAACAGATCTGGAATGTGTTCACTTCTCCTTAGTTCTCTAGTCATTATTTTACCTGGTGGCAGACATCTCACTGCAAAGCTGGCTTGTTCCAGAGAACTCTTCCTAGCTGATCTTTGACAGCAAAGCAAATGACAGGACAGATAATGAGGAACGAAATCCTCTGCCTAGTTATATAACCCTTAACCAACCCCAGTTGGGATGTTTCCTTGAGAACCTTAGATTCCAGCACAAAGGTTTTGGGAGAAAAAAAAATCTTTTCAGTTAAATACACTATCAGCAGTCTATCTACACTGTGAAAATTAAGTGGATGGTGTCACAAGCAAAAGCACATTTCAGTGAACACGCACAGTGCTGGCACCTCATTATAAAGAATGGTATGCCTGAGGGAGAAGCAGAGCAGAGTGAAAGGTTTCTTAAGAATGGGTGGGGGTGATCAAATTAAAGGCAAGTTCCTCTGGTGGTCAGCTGTGTCAGCATTGCCTTCTGCTCACGTCAGAGGCCACTGTAGAGCTCAGCCATGACTTTCCACCTCTAAATGTTCGTAGATTTTCATCTCCTCGCCCACCTAGACCACCATTTTCCTTCTGCCTGATTGAGAGTCCACTTCCTATGATGCCTCCCACTTCCTCCAAAAGAACACATCCTCCTTTCTCAGTGCCCCTGAGGGACTTCCCACCTCAATAAAAGCCACTGTCACACTCTGCCACCCATCACAGTCTTCTGTATTCATCATTTCCCAGAGAGGACAAGCCCAATAAGAATAACAAGTTTTAGTTGTTGGATTTTGTTTTGTGTGGGTTTGTTTTTTGTTTGTTTGTTTGTTTGAAGGGGATGGGTTGTTGGGTTTTTTGTGTGTTTTGTTTTGTTTTGTTTTGTTTTTATGGTTTTTCTGGTGTGTGTTTTGTTTTGTTTTTCCAAGACAGGGTTTCTCTGTGTAACAGCCCTGGCTGTTCTGGAACTCTCTTTGTAGTCCTCGCTGGTTTCGATCTCACAGAAATGTGCCTGTCTCTGCCTCCAGAGGGCTGGGATTAAAGGCATATGCTACCACACCCTGCAAGAGTTGTTGTTGTTGTCTTTATAAGTATACAAAGTATTAGGTTTCATTACTGCAATTTTCAGAATGTTTCCCTTGTGGATTCTCCTCTGTCTCTTCTCCCCCAACCCTGCCACTCCTTGTACACCAGTCACCTCCTTTCTACTTCCATGTGTTCTTTTGCTTCTCCCTTCACAGCCAACTTATACATACATAGAAACATTAAAAAGGAAGATCCACATATGAGAGAGGATGAGCAAATTTTGTTGTTCTGCATCTTGGTCACTTTGCTCTCTAGAACACTTTCTAAGTGTGCCATGCAAACGATATACTTTCATTTTTCTTTACTGCTGAAATCTGGTATCTGTACCATATTTGTTTATGCCAGTGTGGTTCTCAACCTGTGAGTCACGACTCCTTTGGGGGTCTAAAGACCCTTTCAGGCGGGCCACCTAAGACCATCAGAAAACACAGCTATTAACATTATGATTCATAACAACAAGAAAATTACAGTTATGAAGTAGCAATGAAAATCATTTTATGGTTGTAGGTCATCACAACATGAGGAACTGTATTAAAGTGTTGCAGCATTAGGAAAGTTGAGAATCACTGCTTTATACAGTCATCTGTTCGTGATTGCATTTACAAATGCTGGTTGCATTTCCTTACTATTTTTTGTTTTCTTACAGTTTTTGGTGTTATTTTATTTTTTAGTTTGGGTGTGTGTGAGTGATTTCATGCATGCATGTTTTCAGACCTTATGTTTTCAGACAGGGTCTCTCACTGAACCTGAGACTCATTGAGTTGCCTAGACTGGTTGGCCAGAAATCTCCAGGATCCTCCTGTATCTGCCTCCATAGTGCTAGGATGTAATAGCATATTCAGTGTTTTTTCACACTTTTAGGGGTCCAAACTCAGAACCTCATGCCTACATGGCAAGTATTCTACCAACTGAGTCATCTCTCAAGAACCCTCCTTGCTGTCATTGTGAATATTGCAGCAATTAGCATGGACATGCAACTATCTCCATGGTAGAATATACAGTCTTTGAGATATGTGCCCAGGGAGGGTACCACTTTGCCTACTTTGTTCATGAATATAACCCAGAACATTGGACTTCCCCATAGCAAGCTTTCAATTATGAAATCCAGAAATAAGTAAATTGCTTTCTCTCTTGTTCGAGCACAGAGTCATTAACGACAAAAGAAAAGAAACAACAAAACCTATCACATCAGGCAGGGGGGATATCACAGTACATGAAGACCTGAGCTTGAGCCCTAGAACCCTTGGAAAAGCTGGGTGCAGTGGTGTGCTTGTAATCCCGGTGCTGGGGAGATCCAGTACTTCTGGTTTATGCAGTGCTAGTGACCTAACCTAGGGTTTCAGACTCTACTAACTGAGCTGCATCCTCAGCCCCACTAATGGTTATTTGTCCCTGAACTTGAACACACACACACACACACACACACACACACACACACACACACACACACACACCACACGAAAGATTACTGTTACCGTTCCCTAACAGAGAAAGCTATGAAAGTGCATTTTCAGAGCTAAAACAGGAGTGATAGTTTACAGGCTCATCTGTTATATGGCTAATGGCCATAAAACTGGAAAAAAAAATCCACCTCCAGCTCAAAGGCCAATTATGGTGACTTATGTCCTACACGTTAGTTTACCATGCCACTTGGGTTTTAATCTCATTGTTATAGACAGAAACACCAGACTTTGGAGCACTGATTCTCAGCCTTCCTAATCCTGCGACCCTTTAATAAACTTCCTCATGTTGTGGTAACTCTCAACCATAAAACGTTTTTCATTGCTACTTCAAAACTGTAATTTTTCTCCTATTATAAATTGTAATGTATATATTTTTGGAGATAGAGGTTTACCAGGGGGGTTGCAATCCACAGGTTGAGAAGTGCTGTTTTGGAGCATCCTTGCAATTTGTTCTTGTCCCTAGCACACCTGAATGCTCTGCTCTGTTTATCATACTACTTCTGTTACTTTTCGTGGGTGTATTTCCTCTCAATAGATTTTCCTTTACAAACCATCTTCTTTTTTTCATTGAGTTGTACTCATGTCAACTGAATTATAAAAATCCTTTATATAATCAAGATACAATTCTTTTGTTGAGTACATGTTTTGCAAATATTACCTTCTAATTGCTTTTTCATTTGCACAAGTATCTTTTGAAGCGCCACTATAAAAATGTTGATCAAATCTGATTTTACCTGGTTTTCCTCTTCAATAATTTCTTAGCAAAAGAAATTATTTCATAGCAAAAGAAAAAGAAAGCTTGCCAAAGCCAAGCCTGCAAGATTTTTTCTTATGTTTCCTTCTTTCCTTCCTTCTACTCCTCCCCCACCTCCTTCTTATTTTTGATGTGTGGGTGTGGGGATGGTAGAGAAATACATAGGAACTCCCTATGCAGACCTAGCTGGCATGAATTTGTTGTATAGACCAAACAGTCCTCAAACCTGTAGTCATCTTCCTCTGCCTCCCTAGTATTTGATTTAGAAACATATGTCACCACACCTAGTCTCTTCTACATAATCTTTCAGAAATTTTGTAACTATAAGACCATGTGTCAGCCTATGTTTCTTTCTGAGTTTTTTTTGTTTTTTTTTGTTTTGTTTTGTTTTGTTTTTTTTGTATTTGTATTTAGTGCATGGTTGGTACATGCGCTGATAGAGATCTATTTTCTAAAATATAGTTATTCAGTTGGTTCAGTGTCATTTTTGAAGATATTTTCCTTTCCACATTGAATTTCCCTGGCCATCTTTGTGTCCAAAAATTAATTAATCATCTATATGTATGTTTATGTTGGAACTTTATTTTATTCTATTAACCCAATATGCCTACCTAGCTGCCAGTCTCAGTGTTACTAGGAAAACTTGGGTCTTTTCTTTGGGTTCTTGATATTGTTAATAAAATAATTTAAGACTGGACTCATATTGTTAAAATTTTAAAGGAAAAAGCACTTGGCAGGCAACCTGCCAGGAGGAGAGAAATGAAGAAGAGGAGGGATGAGGGTGATGGGGATGTCAGGGTTTTTGGTTGTTTTTATTTTGTTGTTGTTTTGAGACAGGGCTTCTCAACATAGTACTGGCTGTCTTGGAACTGACTATATAGACAAGGCTAGCCTTGAACTCATAGAGATCTGTCTGCCTTTGCCTCCTGAGTGCTAGGATGAAAGGCATGTGCCACCTTGCCCAGCATGGCATTTTTAAGTCAGGTGTAGAGGTTGGGCAAGCAGCCACATAGCAAAAATGAGGTGGCTTCAGAGAAAGAGTACCAAAGTACCAAAGAAAGCATGCTTAGACTCTTGCCAGCAACCAAAAGAAACAGAATGAAAAGAAGAAAATGAAAATGTTATACCTTTCTGAAACTCAGAAGACCAGGCTGACCTAACAGAGCCATCTCATGGTAGCTCCATAGCAACTGTACACAGAGCAGGAATGCTGGGAAGGAAAAGTCCATTATTTCATTAAGGAGATAATTATTCCTATCTCTTTAGCGTGACATTAGGTCAGTTTGCTTTTCTGAGGAACAGTCATATAGCCAGGTAAGTGAGTGGTCTAACTGAAACTGTGGGTAGCAATAACTTTCCCTTAATGGGCTTCAATATCACCCAGATGGAGGCTACCAGAGTAATGAAATACCTGGTAACTATATCCTAAAAATCAATTGTTCTCTTAAAGTTGGTTTTGACTATTACACATGCTTTATATTTCCATATGAAGTTTACAATTAGCTTATTAATTTCTGTAAAAGAGCCTGATGGATTATAACTGGGATTGTGCTGAGTTAAGAGTAATTGACATCTAAACAATAGAGAACCATCTGATTCATGGGTAGAGTATGTATAGTATATCTGTTTGTGTACGCAGGTCACAGGTCTTTAGTTTCCCTCAATAATATTTTGTAGGGTTCAATGTAGAGATGTGTTAAATTGATCCCCAAGTATTTCAGATTTCTTTTGTCTTGTTTTGTTCTTCAAGACAGGGTCTCACTGTGTAGCTTTGACTGTCCTAGAACTTGCTCTTTAGACCAGGCTAGCCTTGAACTCACAGAGATCCTCATGCTTCTGCCTCCCAAGTGCTGTGATTGAAGGCATGCACCACCACCACTGGCAGTATTTCATATTTCATGATGATACTATCAGATGTAATTCTTTTAATTTGATTTATGACTGATCATCACTATAGTAACCGCTTGCCTGCAATTTTGAGAAACTCACTTGTCATCCAGTCAAACGAAATCTACGTTACTTTTTCTTATTCCAGCCCATTTTCTTTCTTGCCTAGGCACAAGGATCAGAACTGAGGCAAGAGAACAGAGAATCAGAGCTACAAAATTAGCATATGAAAAAGAAACTACTGGCAAAGAGAAAAATAACACATAGAGAGACCACATTCAAAAATGCTTTTTTTCTGAACAATCAATCAGCTTCCTCCTTTGAAATTCAGCTTTTTCTAATAAGTTGCCCCTGCTTCTGCTGACATTCATATATCTGTCCAATTCTTTCTTTGGCAACACAAGAACCTATAAGTCTTGGTGAGTGTCCACTGAACCCCAATATTTGTTCATATCAAGAACCCTTCAACCATGGCTGCATACAAGTGGCAAAAGCCTAAATCTCTCATCTTAGGGGAGAAGCATTCTTAAATAATCCAAAGAATTGAAAACTGAATTTAAAGGAAAAGGTTTAAAGTGTGTAGTAGTGAGGCTGCCTTTAAGCATTTACCTACATGCAGAAATACTGTTTCTAGGAATTTTAATGATTGGTATTTCAAGGAATCATCAAACTGCTCAGCATTGTGGCTACAAATTTCTCTACAGCCTCACCAAGCCATATTGTTTTACTTTTTTGTGTATTCTTGTGTTTTATTCAGTTTAGCAATCATATACTTACTGAAGAACTGAATGAAATATGTGTGTATTTGTGTATATATCACAGATTTGGACTGAATAATAAAAGCCTGCTCTGATACCTATGGTCACCCTTTCAAGTGGTTAACAGATGGTATTAACTGAAATAAATGTATGGACTTTAACGACATATGTATAATAAATAATCTTAAATTGAAACTACCAGTTTAGGGAGCAATATTCCCGAAGTTTTGTAAAGACATTTTTCTCTGTTAACAATAAAATATGGCATTAGCAAAAGTTGGGGATTGTGAACACTGTGGTTGTATCTATATACAGTCATATGCTTTCAATGTCCCTTTATTTTCACTTTAAAAGAGGAAGGCAAATACCACCTAACTTGCTGAGACTAAAACCAATCTTTTCAACTCTGAAGTTACAGTTAGAATTAATGAACATAAGATGAGATATTATCCCCTTTCTGCTTCTGGAAGAGAGAAAAGGACATGCCATTAAAAATACAAAATTGATTACAGTCTTCTGAAATTGAATAGGAAATTTTTCTACTAAATTTTCTATCTAAATGCTTCAGAATTTTTTTTGTTCAAGGTTCAGATAAGTTAGCTATTAAATAAATTAGCTTTGAACATACAAGTGGTGTTCAAAAGCCCATTTAGCTTAAAAATAAGATTTAAGTTGTATTGTACCTGCAATGAAAAATGAAGACAGTATTAGGAAATTCATTGTTTAAAATTCATATACCAAGTCATACTTTCTATGCATCTGTAATCAGATGCAAGCTGTTGCTCAGAAAGGCCCTATGAGTTTTCAGGGGACACCATTTTCCGTAAAACCTGCATGACATAATTTTGTGTCTCCATCATTCTTCCCTTCCTGTGGTTCACTTGATGTTTACTGGAAACCAAAAACAAATCAGGCACAATACTTGACAGTAATACTAGAGAAGTGAATGATGCCTGTTCAAAGTTCATAACTGCAGCATCTCCCTTGCCACGTGCTTCTTAGAACTGTGTATAGCTTGGGCACACCTGACATTTGCCTCCCTGATTGATCTCTTCGAATTGATGTGGCTGAACACAGAGAAGAAATCAGAATGAACAAAAACTCTTAGCCACCAAAGTGAACATGTAACAGAAGTAGCCACTGTACAAATTTCCAAATCTACTGGACACTGGCTCCATTGAGTCTTTGGCCTTTCTCCAGCTCTTCCATTCACCCCCATAAATGCCTTTGTCCCTTAATAAACTATCTCTTCTTCTAATTATTTACATGCCTCTGTCCAAACCTTGTTCAGAGATATAATAACCTGGAAATACCAGTGGGTACCCACTGAAACCCAAAATGATACTTCCTTATCTTCCTACCCATCTATCATTTTTTGGGTTGTTTTTTTTTTTGGTTTTGTACAGGGTATGTAGCCCAGGCATGTCTTGAACTTGCTAAGAAGTATACAATGACCTCAAACTTCTTATACTCCTGTCTCTATTCCTTGCAAATATTGAGATTCCAGGTATTCACTATCATACCTGGTTATATGAGGTGTAGGGTGTTACACATAGAAGGTAAGTATTCTATGGAAACTACATTGCTGCCTCTACTATTTGTGTCTTTGGGGTTTCTATGTTACAAGTTTATGGATGTTTGCCTTCATGTATGTATGTGAACTCTGTGCATGCTTGGTCAGAAGTCAGAGGAGGGTGTGGGATCTGCTGGAGCTTGGTGGTGAGCTACCATGTAGGTTCTGGAACCCTGGTCCTCTGGAAGAGGCTCTTAACCACTGGGCCATTCATCTAGTAACTACTGTTTGTTTCTCAGGACTCTGTTGTTTAGAAATGATTTGCTTTGCCCACTGCACCTCCTAAGCCAATCCCAGCTTATCCTGCTTTTCCCCCACTGTGGAATTCAGCCACATTGCAATGCCCACTGTTCTCAAAAGAAGTTGGAATTAAAAAATGACCAGGTTGAATTGAATCACCAGGGGAGTCTTGGCCCTGGAGGAGATGGGAATGGAGGGGAGGGGCTGGGAGAAGGTGGGGGTGGTGGCAGGAGGGGGGAGGACAGGGGAACCCATGGCTGATGTGTAAAATTAAAACACAAATATAATAAATAAAAAAGGAGAAAAAAATGACAAACAAAATGCCAGACTCTCATTATACTTGGTTTTGTTTTGATATTTCTTATTTTGTCATGAAATAGGGCCCCACTATATAGCCCAGGCTGTACTCAACCTCTCAATCCTCCTGCCTCAGCCTCTATAGTATTAGGAAAACATGAGGGTACCACCATGTACTCTCCATTACACTTTAAACTTCAAGTAATGAATTTTTAGTATACCTCACACAATATTAGGATAGGGCATATTGAGAAGTTACTTAGAAACTTGTAGCTTGATCACTGATGTACACCTCTTTCATAATTAGCTTCAGGCCTCTACCCCCTGTGTCCCTATTAACACACACACTCTTGGTAAGGAAGTAAGGAAGCATAAAATGTCCTAACTACCACTTCTTACAATTTAAAATACCAAGAAAAAGGCCAAAAGGATCACAATTGCCTGCCCTTAAAATTTAAAATACTAGGGCTGGGGATGTAGCTCAATTGGTAGAGTACCTGCCTAGCATGATGGAAGCCTGTGTGGTAGTTTGGATGTAATTGGCTCCCATAATCTCATAGAAACTGGCACTATTAAGAGCTGTGGTTTTGTTGGAGTGGGTATGGCCTTGTTAGAGGAAGTGTGTCACTGTGGGGGCTGGCTTGGAGGTTTCCTATGCTGAGGATACCGCTCAGTGTCTCAGTCAACTTCCTGTTGAGTGCAAGATGTAGGACTCTCAGCTACTCTTCCAACACCACATCTGCCTGCATGCTGCCATGCTTCCTGCTATGATGATAATGGACTGAACCTCTGAACTATAAGCTGCCACCTCAGTTAAGTATTTTCCTTTATAAGAGTTGTGGTGATCATGGTATCTCTTCACAGTGATATAAGCCCTAACTAAGATACCCTGGAAACATGGAATGACCCCAGGTGTGTCTATGCATGCTTATTATCCTAGCACTTGAGAGGTAGAGGCTGGAGGACCTCAAGGTTATTTTTGGCAAGCCCCATGTCAACCTGGCACACATGACATTTATGCTGCAGCAGGTTATGGTGGAGTGGGGTGGATATGTATGTGTGTGTCTACCTGCAAAAGATAGCTACAGATCACACCAAAGAAAGGTGCATGTATCTGGGCTTTGTTGAGGCCTATTAAGGGAAGGCTATTTCTGCCTCCTAATACATAGTTATTTTTATAGAATTATTTTCATTTTTCTATTTTTTAATTCTACTTTTTATCTTGTCTGTGTGTGCATTCAATGTGTGCATAAGTGTAAATATATGTGTTCTTGTGTGTGAATGCAGATACCTGAGTACCACAGAATACATGTAAAGGTCAGAAGACAAGTATCTCTGTCACTGTTCTATTGTTGTGAAAAGAAACAATGACCAAGGTAACTCTCATAAGAAAAAGCATTTAATCAGAGACTTGCTTACAGTTTCATAGAGTTAGTTCTTGATTATCATGGCAAGAAGCAGACAGGCATGGTGCTGGAGCAGTAGCTAAGAGGTTTACATTCTGATCCTCAAACAGCAGGCAGAGAGACTGGACCTGGCATGGGCTTGTAAAGCCTCAAAGCCCACATCCAGTGACATACTTCCTCAAACAAGACCACACCTCCTAATCTTTCCCAAACAGTTCCACTAACAAGGGACTAAGTATTCAAGCATGTGAGCCTATGGTGGGGCCACTCTCATTCAAACCACCACAACAAGGATGGGTGTTGGTCCTCACCTGACTCCTTGTTTGACACAGAGTCTCTTGTTTTGCAGCTGTTTATACCAGGCAAAGCTTCCAAGTAGTTTCTTGTCACTGCTCCCAACCTCATGGTAGGAAGCATGAATTACAATCATGTGCTACAATACTCAGCTTTTACATAGGATATGGAAGGTTGAACCCCAAACCTCACATTTGCACTGCAAAAGATTTATCCACTAAGCCATCTGTCTAGCCTTTTAACTCATCCCTGGATACTCTGTGAGTTCTAAGGATTTGAACTGAGGTCTTCTTGGACAGACAACATTTTACAAACTGAGCAAACTTTCTAGCCCATTAGTTCTTTTTTTTCCATTTTTTAAAAATTATTCTGTGTTTTTCACATCATGTATCTTGATAACATTCATTCCCTGACCCTTTGCACCCTCCCTCTGCCCCTGCAGCCTCCCCAGTAAAACTCAAGAGAAAAAGGAAGAAAATAAAAAAGGAAAGAAGCTTCTCATCATGGAAGCTGCAGTGTGACCCAACAAGTCATGCCGTATACCCACTTTGTCCATACATCTCTACTTGCAAGTGTTCATTGCAAAGAGTCATTGGTATGTTTTGAGTCCCTGGTCTCCCCTACAAATCTGACACTGGACCCCCACTAGGACTCTTCATGGATATCTCTCTGCTGCCCTGTGTTGTGGAGATCCTGAAGTTTTGGGTATGTGGGTCATGTCCCTTCACATGCTTTAGCAGATCATAGATGGGGTGAGTGTTGGGGCAGGCCAAGTCATAACTCTGGGTCTGGGCCTAGGAAGCTGTGGGGTTGATCTGCCAGATGGGAAATGGGGACAACTCTCCCATGCTCATGATTTCTCTCATGGTCACAATTTCGGGGCTGGTTTTCTCACACCTGCACTAATAGTGTTGGATCTGTTGTACTGCTCTGTTGAGGTGCAGGACCTGCTCTCCTGAGTGTTGCAGTCGGTGGGGGTCAGGAATAGCCATCCCACTCTTATAACCACAGGGCCATCTCTCTCACCTGCCTCCAGCATTGATGGGCAGAGAGGGGTATAAGAAGGTACTATTCCCTGCCCCAGTTGCCATGAGACAGAGCCCATTAATTATTTTTCATTTATTCTATTACATGACTTTTGTCTCCTTAAGAGATATTCCAAATGGGGTCTAAAGAGAAGGCTCAGTGAGTGCTCTTCTAGAGGACCAGAATTTAATTCCCAGTACCAACCTAGTAGCTCACAACTGTCTGTAATTCCAGTTTCATGGATATGATGCTGTCTTCTAGCCTTAATGAATGCTGCATGCGTATGGTATACAGACAGATATGCAGACAACACACACACACACACACACACACACACACAAAGAAGTTAATCCAAGTGGGCCTTCAGTCACCTAAACAGGAAAAAAAAAAACATCAGAAAAGCTATTTCTTTGAAAGATTTTAAGAAAAAACATAAAGCCTATTTAAAATTGTAGGTAGGTTGGGACAATGGTCCTTTCTCACAACAATGTCTTTGGCCACTACCCACCCTCATGCCTGAAGAGTGTGCCCTATACAGTGGTCCTTCTGGTCACTGTTCATTCTCGCCCCCATGAAAGTGTTTCCTTCTGCAGTGGTTCCAGTGCCCACTCTTACCCACTTTGCTCTAGAATAAACTCTATACTACACCTGTGTACCTGTGTGTCTCACCTGAGATCACACAGACAGGGCACAGCTGTGGGTACTTGGCAAAGAAACTTAGGGGAAACCAAAGCAAGATCCCAGTACCAGAAAATACACTAAACAATGAAGGACTTAGCTATACTCCTTTATTGTTATTGCTAAATCTGTTAACCCTTCTAAGGACATATAAACATGTTCCTTAGAAACTGGGCCCTAAGAATCAATGTAAACCCTACTACATGAATCTGGAGAGAATTTGCTAGGGCCTGGTCTTCAATTGCACTTTGTGGGTATAAGTCTGAGATAGAGATGTGAGTACAAATGGGTGATTTACAAGCTGACATGAGGGGAGGAAGAAAAGGGAGCCAACAGACTGCAGAAACGAACAAGTTATTGCTGTGGGTGGGTGAGAAGCAGATAGAGAAGTGTCTCCCAAAGGACAGCATACTGTGTATCATTCTTTGGCTCACGTGTGGTATTGTTTAAATATTGCACTCAGGGATTTGGACTCCCCTGCATTTCCAGCCAAGCATGTCTTGGAAACAGATGAAGGGCTCTGGCCCAGTCATGCATGCTTGCAGTGAAGCCATAAGAGATAGTGAGTGCCAGGGGGACAGAAGTAGACACTGCATGACAGCATCTGCAACCATGAAATCTCTGGAGCATAAGCCTTGCATAAGTTGATTGTCATCTGAGAGTCACATAGAAGTCTAAAACCATGGAAAGTGAGAACAGAATAAAACTTCAAAGATATGGGGCTGGAGAGTTGCCTCAGCAGTTAAGAGCACTGGCTTCTCTTCCTGAGGACCCCCGTTTGAATCCCCCCACCAACATCATGTTCACAAACTATCTGAAACTCTATGTCCAAGGAATCTAATGTTTTCTTTTATCTCCATAGGCACCAGGCAGGCAAGTGTTGCACAGATATGTATACAGACAAAACACCTACATAATAACAAAATTAAATAAATGAAAACAAAAAATACTTCAAAGATAATGTGATCCAATTCTTTTATTTCATATATCAGACCCATCTTACATGTCAAGAGAATTTCTGCTCCAGACAAAGAAATACCCATTGTAAATCTAAGATTCTATTTTTGCTACTGTCAGGTCACCAGGGAACAGTGATGGTTAATATTAGTTGACAATTCTGTTGGATATGGCATCCACTACCGGGCAGGTCTAAAGGAGTGTGTTCTAGAAGAATTAACTGAGGGGTAAAGAGTGGGTGGCACCTTCTGGCAGTAGGCCAAATATAAGGAAGTCCAAAGGAAAGGATGTTGTGTTTTGCCTGCCTTCCTTCTCTCTCTGTTGGTGAGTACATCTATCTCATTGCTGCTACTGCTGCCATCCTTTGCTAACATCAGAACCCAGCTTCTTTGAGCTTCCAATATGGACTGAAGACTTAGAGCTATCCAGGAATGTTCAGGCCTTCATCACCAGATTGGGACTGCAGAGGTACCCAACTTTGTATACTGAGCAGCTACCATATTCACTATCCCTCCAGGATTCAGATGGTCACTGTTGGACTCCACAGCCAGAATCACATAAGTCACTCTAGTTAATTCCCTCTGTGATACATTTTCATTCTATGAATTCCATTTGTCTGAAGAACCCTGATTGGAACACACATGGTTTGCAAAGAATGTACACATTTCATAGGCCCGCTTTCTACCATTCCATGTGTAAGGGAAAGTACCTGTGAGTTTGATTGTGAGCAGGGTATTGAACTAGCAATGGGCTAAATGGTACTGAATTTATCCACAGGGACCTCTTTGACTGTGGGCAGAAAATGTAGTATCTGGCTTGTATTGGAGATGGTCAGAGCAGTGCATGTACTAGAAAGCCAGTCTCTAGCATGGAGAGGCTATTTTGCCACAATGAAACATTGGCCTCATTCCCCCTCATCCCTCCTGCCATAGATAAAGACTCAAGCTCTCAGTTCTTCCTGCTACCATGCCTTTGCTCCACCGTCATGGACTCTAGCCCTCTGAAACCATAAACCTGACTAAATACATTCTTTTTTGAGTTGCCTTGGCCATTATATTTTGGCACAGCAATAGAAAAATAACTAAGACAACAGGGTACCTAACATAACTTAGTATTTAACCCCACATAAAATTTTAATGTATTCTATCTCTTTTCATGCAGTTCCTGAACAACCCTTGACTACATGACTTAATGGGAATAATCATAATCTGTGACCTGTGATACAAGGTAGGTCAATAGTAATATGGAAGAAAATGACAAATACAGAAAAAATATCCAATACAATTTTTATAAACTGAACAAAATTTTTGCAGATCAAATTGTGAAGATTTTATTCACATTAATATTTCTAACAGAAAATCAAAATAAAACCAATCAACACCATACCATTGATTGTCACTTAATAGAGATTTTTCTACCACAAGCTAATTTTTCTCTGGATATTAACTATTTTTCTTATCTGGTCCAGTAAGTCAACAAAATTCATTTAGGACTTTAAAGACATATTAACATTACTTTTTGCTCAACATGCCTGCCCACACATAAAGCATTATAAGTTGTAAAAGAAGCCATTTATTAGAGTCCTTGGAGCTTCTTTACAACTAGCAAGGCCCCTGAGGACCACAGGCAGAAGATAATAATCCAATCACTCCAAGTGCTTAAATACCAAACCACAGAAATACACTCAATCTGGAATGCCTTGTGTCTTTGAGATCTATGTAGTAAAATCTTTAGGTCCATTTAATAAGAACATAATTTCTCCAAATCATGTTTCTGAAAAGTGATTATAACCTTATGCTGTTATCTTAAATTTGATTATAGACACAGTGTCTCAGACTCTAGGGCAGTGATTCTCAACCTTCCTAATGCTGTGACCCTTTAATACAGTTCTTCACATGCTGACCCCTAACCATAAAATTATTTTCATTGCTACTTCATAAAGGTAATTTTGCCACTGCTATGAATCATAATGTAAATATCTGGTTGAGAACCACTGCTCTAGGGAGTCCAAATGAGATCTCTGTGGATGATCTAAGGTACTATTAACTCCATTTAACTCATTTTACTAATGTCCTAGAAACACATAAAAAGAAATATAAAGCCTACTTAAAACTTGGGGTTGACGCAATGGTCTTTCTGCCCGTTCTCCGCTGTCACTCAAGAGTGTTTTCTGCCTCGATGGTCTATCTAGCCATTGTCCACTCTCATCCCATGTGTGTTTTCCTTGCCCAGTGGCCCCTGTACCATTCTCACTCTCATCTCTTGAGAATATCTCTCAGTTTTCTCTGTAATAACCTCTATTTTCTTCACCATGCTCTGTGTATTTCATGTGAATTTATTCTATGAGAATCACAAGAACTAGGGAGATGAGTTCGGGATCAAAAAGGATTTAAGGAGATTAGACCAGTTGTGATGGTTGACACCTTTAATTAAGAGGCAAAGGCAGGTAGATGTCTGTAAATTTGAGGCCAGCCTGTGCTACATATTGATACTGTGTCTCAAAAAAAGATGTTTAGAATGTGAAGGTGATGAATGGCAATAAATTCAGTGAAAAGGATAAATAAAAAAAAGAATGTAATGGAAGCTAAGAATGGTGCATCATGCCTCAGATCTCAGCACTTGTAGCGGGGAAGCAGGAGAATAAAGAGTTCAAGGTCGTGCCAGTTATGTAGAAAGTTTGAGGTCAACTTGAGCTACATAAGAGCATGTCTCAAACCCAGATACTATTAACAGGAGCATTGCCTATTGTATATTATAAGAATACATTTGCTCATCATTCATTCTGTAGCAAAAAGCTTCTCTCTAGCTGTCATCCAAATGATGGCCTCAGTGGACCTTCCTCCTGCTATATAGAGAGAGGATCAATGATAAGGAGAAAATCACCAGCATGACAAATCTCTGGTCAAGACTGACCAACTGACTAGAGAGGAGAGACTAAACTTCCAAATGGTTGAATGTCTTTGTTTCCCTTTCCTTATATCAGCAGGCTGAAGATAATAGACAGGTCATTAGAATCTAATCCACTCTCTTCTCAGATTGCTGACACTCTATACAAAACAGCTTAAGCATTTAATTCCCGGTGTTGCCTGCCTCACAGGCAGCATGGACTACTTAACATAGTCCTCAGCAATTCTCAACCTGTGGGTTACACAACCCTTTGGGGGTCAAATGACCCTTTCACAAGGGTCATCTAAGACCATCGGAAAACAAAGACATTTACATTATGATCCATAACAGTAGCAAAATTATAGTTAAGAAGTAGCAACAAAATAATTTTGTGGTTGGGGTCGGTCACCACAACATGAGGATCTGTGTTAAAGGATTGCAACAATAAAGGTTGAGAACCACTGACCTTACAGATCTGGCTATATCCCATGCAGCCTTTCTACTCTCCCACCTGCTGCAAAGAACTGACTATAACCCTGTAGTCACACCCTTTCCCCTGCCACCCAACACTCAGAGGCAACCTGAATGCAATGAGTGATTTATGAAACACACCTGCAACATGGCAGCATAAGACCTCCCCTTTCCTCAAGACTCCTCTTTGAGAGAGGGAACCTTGCTTTTTCTAGTGGGGGGACTGAGCGCTGTTGTTTCAGAACCCCGCCATTATGTATGAAGTGTTCATAACAACCCTGATAGGTCCAGTGAGATGGTTCAGGGGTAAAGACACATGATCAAACTTGAGTTTGATCAACAGACCCATTATGGTTGAAGGAGAGAACCAACTCCCAGGAGCATAAACGCATACACACAGGCATGTACACTAAATAAATGTAAAAAAGAAAGTGCACAGAAAAAGAATTCCCCTAGTAAAAGCTCTCACCTGAAAGACAATTCATATTAGTACCTGTCTTTGGACTACCTCTTATCTTTTCCCAATTTATTTACCAAAAACCACCAAAGAGAGTGTTGGAGTAAATATTTGGGAGCTGCAGACAGAAGGGATTCCATAGAAAAACATAAGCAGAGAAGGACTCTAAGGGAGTGTATTGTGGGGAAAGTCATGATTGGCTGTTAGCACCTGGACAGAAGAGCTAGAGACTCAGGGTTTAAGGCTGCCTGTGGGTAGATAAGTATAATCAAAGCACCTGGACAGAACAGTGGGGGACTCAGGGCTCAAGGCTGCCTGTAGAGTAAATAAGTACAAGAATCCATCATGTGGAAGGGCAGTCATCAAGGTATTTGGGAAGGCACATTTTTGTAAGGCAAAAGGACACTCATATATCACAGGTGCAGGAGTTTAGCAAGGCAAAGGAATGGGCATGCATAATGATGTCCTAAGTTCAGCTTAGGTTGAAAATTTGCATGATACATTAGGCTTAAGAAACAGAAACTTATTCTTGTAAGGTATGGGGACTTAATAACAATGTATGACAATGTGGCCCCTTAACAATGTCACGCCTGTTTTTGTTTCATAATAGCCTTAACTCTGCAGGACAATGTTATTAGAGATTGAGAGAAAAAAAGCAAATCAAGAAAACTACCAATCTCAACAGCTCAGAATAGGGAGATTGGTAGAAGGAAGAAAGAAAGCCAGGCCTTTTGCAATAGAGGTTGGCAAATGGAGCTGCCATGGAAGGTTAAGTTGGGTAGAGTGTCTTCAACGTAAGAGAAACGTTCTATAGACCCTGCCCAAGATAACCCACTGAAAGGAAAGATGAAAATGCATTTTGTCTAATAAATCAATGAAAGAGAAAACAAAGAAAGAAATCCAGCTTTTGTATGAAGTCATAGAAAGAGTGCCACTGAAATGCTTTGTTAGATCATGAACAGGTGTGTTACAGGAAGTATGAGGAGGAAGCATTGTAAAATTTTGGTTCTGTCATAGGTATGTATCTTGGTGAATGAGTTTCCAGATTGCATTTCCTAGGCATAACTAAGTGAACCCTCGTACAAAAGTCATATGGCTTAAAAAAAAAAAAAAACACCTCTGTGAAGGCTATGGCAAGAGCTCAGTCAGTAAAAGCATGACAACCTGAGATGAGGTCTCGAGAACTCACAGAAAAGTCAGGCATACCCCAAAAGATATACAAGAAAGTGATAGGCCCCTCTAGTCTCCATCCTCCATATAACACAAACCATGTAAGCATGTGCACACACACATGCACAGCAGCTCTGTATAAAGAAACCAAGGACTGAAAGTAATGCTAATCAATGCCAAGCACAAAGAAAATAGCACATTTCTCCTCCTAGCATCGACAACTAGAGGTTCTGAGAAAAAAGAAAAAAAAGACCTACTTTACAATTTCAAAAGGATTTTGCAGTAGTGGTAATTGTGATTTTATTTTGAGACAGTACCTTGCTATGAAGCTTTGACTGGCCTGGAACTCACTATGTAGAGCAGGATGACCTCAAACTTACGAAGATCTTCTTGCCTCTGCTTCCTGCATGTTAGCCTTACCTAATTTTTCCCAGTGTTCCTCACATCTCATGCTATAATTTAGTATGTAAATATATACCAAGATAAAGGCCTGTAACTGAAATAAGAGCTCTTCAAGAAATATGCATTAGGAATATACTATAACATTAGATCTTTCACTTTATTTTTAAAATATTAATTATTAATACTATAATCCACTAAAAGATCACTGTGGTTTACAGTTGGAAACACATGAAGGAGAAACCAGACACATACACACACAAAAAAAATTAAGATGGTAAAATGGTTTAATATCCATTGCTGCCAACCACTAATTTAACCACAAAATTGTATTTCTCCCTTAGAACTTGGCTAATGGTAGTATGAAGTCACCACAATTTGAAATATATTTTAAAAACTAAACATCAAGACTATGGAAATAAACCACTAAAATACTTCTCAGTGATATTTTTTTTAAAAAGGTAACTTTCATTTCTTCACTTTACACAGTTTTACAAAGCTTGAAATTTGTTGACTTATTTCAAACCTTTTTCCCAAGCTGTCCCCCTAAAAACAACCTTTTATCAGATCTTATAATATATTAACTAAGTCATAGAAGTATACAATTTATAAATACATATAATTCCAGATACACAAGGACATCCTGTTTGTATCATTTTGTTGCTATTGTTTTCTTTCTTTGTTTATTTACAAGGCTAGCAATAGAAGAAACCAGGGCTTTGTGCATGCTCAATAAACACTTGACAACTGGCCTATACCCATAACTCACTATGCCTCTTTTCTTACCGAGCTAGTATGTAAACAAGTATCTGAAAGGTCACTACTACTTCTCATAAAACATCTACCTTGTATCTCTAGAGGTTGTAGATTTCTGGAACTCTAATAAAGAACTGTTAGGGACCAAGATTTCAGGAACCAAACATGAACCATGGAAAGTACTAGCTAAGCCAGAGAACAAGTCATAAGCCCACTGCCCTTCCCCAGAGCAGTAACACCTGTTTACTAACTGGAGGCTCCCAAAGATAAGAACATTACACAATCAGGTGCCCTGGCAACTGAATGTAAAGAGCATTCCATGTTCAGGTAGCCTAGCAACAGAACAAATGGCCCCTGACCAGTGACCTTAGCCGACATCTTGCAGTTGCAAGACCTGCTTGCCTCCCATGTTCTGCACGCCTTTTATGTCTCTTCCCCTTCCCTCCTTCCTGCACCCTCCCCTCCTATGCTATATAAGCCTTTCAGAGAGAAATAAAAATTGCAGCTTGATCAGAATCTTGTCTTGCTGTCTGTCTCTCGTGTCCCCTGTCTCTTTCATTCGCTCCCACAGGTGGGTCGCTCCCGTTGAAACCCCGCTGGCTGGGGCAAAGAACTTCTTCATCTTCTCCTAGTTTCTCATGCTACCATCTAAATGTACTGTTCCTAATATTTTCTCACCTGAAGTCTATTAAATAAAATACATGGGAGTCCATTGATTTGGACTGAGCTACCATAAGAGTTCTCAAGAGACAAACTTCAAATGTGGTCACTGATAGGAAAGTTTTATATTCCTAAACTAAAATCTGGGAAAATCTGACATTCCAAGAAGTGAGGAGAAAGAAAATAGCCAAACCACATTATGCTAGCAAGAGGTTAATTAGCTTTTAAACAACTGATTGGTGCTGGAGATGAGATGTGGTTCAGTTGGTGCTTGTCTAGCATGAAGGAAGTCCTGCATTCTATAATAAAGTCAGAAAAGAGGTTGTGGGAATTCTTACCTCTAATTCCAGTACTTGTGAGATGGAGGCAAGAGGAAGTTCAAGGTTGGGGGAAGGGGTGATGCCTCAGTGGGTAAAAGCACTTACCATACAAGCCTGATGATCTGAATTCAATCCATGGAACTCACATAAAAAGCCAGATGTGATGGGTCACATCTGTAATCCTAGTTCTTGTATGGTAAGATGGAAGGCAGAGATAGAAGAACTAGCCAGAAGCTTGTGGCTGAGCTAATGAAGAAGCAGCCTGCCTCAATCTCAGGCTTAAGAGCCATCTCATAGTAAAGACAAACTGGGATCATTCTTGTTTGTGATTAAACCTCTTTTTCTCAAGGATTGGGCTATACCCCACCTGTAACCATAAATTGTTCTTTACTGCCTGTTCCACAAATGGCAGTCCTGTCTTTGTTTCAGAAAGTTGTGTATAACCATCTTGAAACCCTACTTTTGTTCCAAAAGGTTATATGACCACCTATGACTGACTACCTTGTTATGATTATAACTATTTTGTTATGCCTACTTTGCAACTTTGTCTTTGTCTTAGGAGGTCATTAGGACTAACTTGTTATGTTCAAAGGAACCTCCATTTTTCCAAATCCCAAAAAGCAGAGGGGACAAGTGGATATATGCTGTGCCCACTAGCATAACAAAGCATATGTTAGCCTCCATCCCTCAGTATGACAAGTACCTGTTACATGTTCCAAAATTCATGCTAGCATCCTAGCTTTTCTTACCTCATCCTCTACCCTAAACTTCCCCAGTTCACAGACTTTCCTGTACCCCAGCTACTCATTTTCATTGATATTTTGGGCTCTCTCTCTCTCTCTCTCTCTCTCTCTCTCTCCCTCTCCCTCTCCCTCTCCCTCTCCCTCTCCCTCTCCCTCTTTTTTCCTCCTACTTCTGTTCTTCTCTGTGGTCCCTCTCTCTATGTCCCTCTCTTTATCTTTTTAGTCTCCTCCTGATTCTCTCCAGGCTAGATCCAGTCTGCTGATCATGCTCAGTTGATTACTTTCTCTCTTGGTTCTGGACTCTTCCAGATGCCTCTGGCAGTTCTTTCTCTCATGTCTACAATAAAACTTCCCCATGGAGTGCTCATATCATCAGTTTATATACCTGGAATATATTGAGCAGCAGAAGGAACAAGAGAGACTCTCCTCAACTAAGTGGAAGGCAAAAAACAACTTGGGAAAGTTGTCCTCAGACTATAGCATGGGAGCCAATATAACTGTAGCTTTAGAGGTCATTGAGGCTTTGCATTCCCCCTCACATTTTGATGGTAACACTATAAAGGTAAGCATTAGCTTTGTTCAACCATAGAATTTAAACCATCATCTGAAAAAAATGGAGGTACTTTGTTAGAGTCTATTAAGGCAAACCTACTTTCTCTAGGTAAGATGAAAGGAATCCTGGGTCTACTTCTTGCCTTGGGTGGAAACCTTACATTCTAAACTACCCAAAATATTGCATATCATTGTCTTCTCCTTTTGAGTTAATCCAGCTAGATCTGTAAACCACTTTGCTGGTAGTGCCTCCCCACCCAGAACCCTCAGGAAATCTGACTCACCCTGAAACATGCTAAGGAGAGGGAAGATCCATCTCCCTATTCTAAATTACTGAGATTTACAGCTTGCATTCTTTGTTGATTTCTTTCAAACTCTAATAAAATTGTCCTGGGGATTCCTTTGAAGTTAACTTCTAAATTCTTTTATTAATGAAACTGAGAACCAACAAAAGGGAATGCTTATTTATGTCCCTAGCAATACCAGCACACACAATTTATACATAACTTAATTTTTTGAGATAGGTTTTCATGTATCACAGGCCTGCCTTGAACTATGTAGCTGAGGATGACTTTGAACTCCTGATCCTTCTGCCTACATCTTCTAGGTAGGTTACAGGCCCATATCAGCATGCCCTGCTTCCCATCTAGCATTGCTTTTTAACTTTTAAAAACTACTATTGTGATCAGAAAACAGGCGTGCACCACCACAGTTTATGTAGTGTTAGGGATGGAACCAGGGCTTTCTGCATGCTAGGCAAATACTCTACCCACTTAGTTACAGCCTCAATATCTAATTAACTAATCTTTGAAAAAAATAAGTCCAAAGTCATCCTCATCTATATAGAAAGTTTGAGGCCAGCCTAGAATACCTGAGAACTTCTCTCAAGAATATACTAATACAGTCGGCGGTGTTAGCACACACCTTTTTAATCCTAGCACTCTAGAGGCAGAGGCAAGTGGATTTCTGAGTTCGAGGCCAGCCTGGTCTACAAAGTGAGTTCCAGGACAGATGAAATAATATACTTCTCAGGTTCCCTTGCAGACTACAGAAGTCATGTCCACCCTGATAAGAGGCCATAGCCTATCTTCTTCTGTAGGTATTTTGGCCATACTCACACGTGGGTGAGAAGGATGCCCTTTCGCAGTGAATAGACATGCTCCCACCTAAGGCAAGACCAAGCCTTCTGCCCTCTGTCTCTTTACAGCTGCCTTAAATAATCTAACATAATGGTGCCAAAACCTGGGAAGGCATCTAGAACTCCCATCCCTAGCAGGCAGCTCCAAGCCTTTACTCTAAGACCTGAGGTCCTGGCAGGGCCACCCATTTTTGCAAGCAGCATTTTGTTTTCACTCTGTCTCTACCCTTTCTCTCTTACCTTACTGTCTCCTCCACACTGCATTTGACCAGAACACACATGCAATATAGCAAAACAAAGGGACAAGGTAATCCACTGAACCTAACTGAGAGGCCCCCTACTTAGGTCTGGGAGCTCACTGGATCTTTCTTCTTTAATACCCATTTGGTCAAAGGCACTGGAGACCTTGTACTGGCTGCAAAATCCACTTTATCAACCAAAGGCTCTGAGAACCTTCCACTAGCCCTATGATAGTTTAACCCTGGAATTGTAACAGTTGGGGATGCCCCATCACTTCCTGGTCATTTCAAGAGGATGCTCTAAGCAACTGGATATTGACCTCTGTTTTTCACCTTTGTCCCTCATCTATTCCAAATTTTCTGAGACACTTGCTCCATCAGAGATTTCACTGGCTAAGATTGGCCAAGAATTCCTGGAATTCTCCACTGGCCCATAGCCCAAAACTCTGAGAACCTTCTACTGGCCCTGTGATCTTAGGTATCCATAATTGAAATGGCTACTGCTGGCTCAAATTCAGAACTTTTGACTTTTTAATATGTACACTAACTTAAATCATTCCCTAAGACAGAATGGAAATATGGAGGGGCTCCAAAACAGCTTGACCACACAGCTATCATGACGGGCTTAGGGGTCCAGACATAGCTTCTGTGACAGGCTTCCTGGCAGGCAACACCCAGATCCCAGAAAAGCCATAAGCTGACACCACCCAGGGATCCACCCAGGAATGGGCAAGTAACTAACATCCCAAACATTCCAACAATTAGATAAGGCGGTCAGATGTCTCTGAGTCTAGCACACACCTATTTTTGTTTTACAGAAACCTCTAAGCAAATGTCAGCCAATTAGGGTCCTGAACACTGGAAATCCCCTCACCCCAACCTCTGCTATGATACGAACCCACCCCACCTGAGCTCAGGGCTCTCTGCTCTCACTGCTATATGGAACAGACAGAACAGACAGACTTAATAAAGGCTCTTTGCTTTTACATGCAGCAGTCTCCATGGTGGTCTTTTGGGGGTCCTCATGATCTGGGAATAATCAAAACATAGTCCAAAGCCTCTTTCCCCATAAAACTCTCAGGTAACTTAAATCTTTCTCAAGGCTCTGGCCTGCAAATGCGCCCAGAGCTAGAATTCCTGCCTGTTTCTGCTGGACCTCCAAACTTGTATCTGTTCCTACCTGAGATAACAGGGAATTCTTTCTTATTAAGCTTTTGTCTTATTTGTGCTTCTTGCCTTCTGGACCTGAAAAATTCTGCTTATATTTTTTGTAGCTAAATAGTAAGAGCATTTCTGGTTGTCTGCTCCCACAAGCAGACACACACAAACTGGTTATGGACATCTAGATCTTCAAGAGACTCAAATGTCTTTTGCTTACAGATCATATTGAAAAACCTGTTTCATGCTATTCTACTCTACTGAGAAGGTTGTCTCTGGAGTTAGAATTTGGCCCATATGCTCCAGACCCAAATATGTTTGTTTAAAGTTTCCACTCAAGTCTCTGTCCTGGGTCAGACTGGCCACCTGACTCTGTGATAGGGAGAAGGGAGGTAAAACAGGAAAAGATACTTTGAGCTTGAGAACAACTAAAGATTAAACTATTTCCCATCTAGGTTACATATAGCATGGTGTTTAACTCTCTAAATCCTACCTCCTTTTTTCTAGGTTGTGTTTACTACCTTTAAAGATTTTGTTCACTTCCTGTGTTCTAGAATTTGTAAGCTCATTGAGTGTGACTTAATAGAAGTATAAAAATTGTAACAAATTAGCTTAAAACTTGTAACAGAAAGGGTTGATAGTTAGAAATAATCTATACATAGGTAATCTTAATTTGTTATAGCATGCTTCCACATAACTTGAATTCAACTCTTGTTTAGGTAAAGGGTATATGCCTGATGGGTTGACCTTTAAATACCTTGTGGCTTGCCACCATCTTGGCTGATGACCTAGGCACACCTTGGAGTAAATAACAACCATGTGGCTTGCCACCATCTTGACTCATGACCTCATCAGGATGGAAGCATGTCACATGACTTTACTGTAGTTGGAGAGCTTCTCTCCAGGTTCCACCAAGCCCCTGTGGTCCCACAACCCACATATAAAATAATCATATAGACACTTATATTATTTAAACTGCTTGGCCATTAGCTCAGGCCTACCATTGTCTAGCTCTTACTCTTAAATTTAGCCCATTTCTGTTAGTCTATATTTTGCCACATGGCTTATGGCTTACAGGTATCTTTACATGTTACTTCTCATGGGCAGCAGCTGGCAGTGTCCTCTCCCAGCCTTCCTATTCCCAGCCTCCTCTTCTTCCTTGTCCCGCCTAACCTATCCTTCCTGCCTGGCTACTGGCCAATCAGCACTTTATTTATACAGAGTGATATCCACAGCACTTAACTATGATCTTAGTCAAGACGATCACATGGTGTCCCTCTACTTTTCATTGTATTCCCTTTTTGAGACTAAGAGGAAGACTAGGCTTCTAAGATGGTTTGTTTTAAAATTGTATTATACAAAAATTCTATGATTTTTTGTTATCTATTCAGCTTTATTATTTGGATAAACTGAGTCATATAAAATGGCATTTGGTAAAGGTACACTGAAAATGGACAGTCTCTCTGTGAACTATATTGATGGTTTAATGTTTATTTTAAGGCCCAAACTTAGCAGGAGTAAAATTATAAAATCTTAACCTCATAAAATTGTTTACCAATTGTAAGCTATTCAAGATAATTAAGACATACAAGTTAATAGTCAATCATGCTAAGTATATATGTAATTTCTTTACAGAGACAAATTTGGAGGGAGAGACCAATTTTTATTTCCCTTCATAGAGTCTTCTCTTATTTCCCATCATTTAATATCCTGTAAATGTTGCCAAAGTCAAGCCTGAAACAAGTAAGTCAAAACAAATTTAAAGTAAACTTAAAGTTTGTTTAATGTGCCAGGCAGTGGTGGTGCACACCTTTAACCCTAGCACTTGGGAGGCAGAGGCAGGTGGATCTCAGTAAGTTCAAGACCAGCCTGGTATACTAAGCAAATTTCATAGCCAGGACTGCTATACAGAAAAACCCTGTCTCAGAAAACCAAAGGAAAATAGTTTGTTTAATGTAAAATAATATTCAAAATAAGGTATATAAAGATTTGTTACAAAATATTGAATGCCTCAGTAAATAGGTTAAACTTACAATATATTTGCATGGCAGGAAACCCCCAGGCTCAAATAGCTCCCTTGGATGCAACACAAGTTCCACTGGGTGAAGCACTGTCCCACCAGAGTAAGTTGCATGCAGGTAGTCTCATTATAGGATAAATATGTATGGGAAATAAGACCCACCAGAAGTCTGCTGCTACTGCTTCTGACTATGTTAGCCATACCAGCTCCAGCCATGTAGGCCAAATGAGAAAAAAACCTCTTCAACTACAGAAAAGATGAATCACTCCTCATGACAGAGAGATGGATTCTCTTGCCCAATGAAGGAACTCAGAGTCTGTAACCATATCCTACATGTCTCAAACAACAGAGAGACAAATAACGATTATTCTGCTCTCAATATCTTCCAAACTGATTTCTGGGAACAGAAGAATCTTGTACATAAGCTTGCCATCCAACAGGTATGGGGCCTGCACAATAGTTCAATTGGTCATGCCCTTTATCTTGACATTCAGTTCTTCCTCTTAGCAGAAGCTAATTTCAGGGTCTATACCTTAACTCTCCATGTTCCCTCATCAAAGAAGGATGCTAGATACTCTGTCATCAAATTCACAGCTTTGAAAAGTTATTCAGAATATCCAAGCAGTATCTTTGACAGTTGGTTTTATATCTGTAGAGTTAACAAATGATTCTATTAAGTGATACCCCAAGACCTGGATTCTTCATTAGGAGATGACTTAAATGAAGGATATTCCCTCTACCCCAGGCTCACCTGTGATGCTCTCAGAATATAATCTGGTCTCTACCCAGATACAGTGGTCAAGGGCCATGCCTGCACTTTTGCCTTGAAGCCTACAAGGAGTACACAGGCTTTGACAGTGATGCTTGTGGATGTTTTCTAAGGAAATCCAAAAGCCATTATTCATTAAAACTCACTTATTTGGTTATCTCGCTTTACAAATTATGCCTCTAAATAAACAATCTATTTTTAAATAAAATGATATTAAGTAATATGATTATTGCTTTTGGTATATAGTGACCTAGAAACTTGTCCATTGGCTTTAGCTTTCTTTGTCAATTTAGTCTATGTTTCATGTAAGTTTTTTTATTATAGATTTGAAATGACTGTTTTCATCCTTCAGTTGTTAGTCGAGTGTATGGAATGCAAATGTAGAGATTTTTAAAAGCTTCTATTAATAGGGTTAATTAAAAAAATCTTCTGATTGTTCGGTGTCAACTTTGTAAAATGAATCATTTGCAAATGAGCCAATGTCTCTGGAAGTGTATTTCTTTTTAATTGAAAATTGAAAATCGTTTATTTTTCAGAAATACAACTTAGAATTGAATTGTCTCTTGGAATGTAGGTATAACAATTTGATATTAAGAAAAATATGTATTGTCATGTTTTCAAATACTAGAAATGATCATTTAAGATGTCAATTTTTAAGATTTTATCTTATCAAATTATTTCTAATGAAGAATTGCATTTTACTTGAGAGACTCTGTTTTTGTTCATTAAACAAATATACAAAGTTCATCATATGTGGGAGCAATAATATCATTTGGATGCTTTCTGTTAAGATTCATTCAGTGTTTTCTTTAACTGACAAGCTTCTTTTACAGAGCTTCTAGTTGCTTGTTCCTTATGCAGGAGTCTGATGTAAACAAACAGCTAATTACTGTCACCTTATCTTTCTATAGAGCTCTGGTACATGCTACAGCCAGCTGTACACAATTACATTTAACCATATGTTATATTGACTGATGTCACTCTTGATGTAAAAGTTTTTCTCATAGAACTTTGTCTCTTAATGTTCCCCACAACGTTGTAGTTATTACCTCCTAACTTATGTTCTGAATCTTTGCCAACTGTTACGTTTTGTCATGGCCCCTTGGCTAGAACCTCTTCTGAGGCACTCTACCTACTGCTAACTTTGTTGCCTTTTTGTCAGCCGTGAAGACGTTACAATAAAGATTGGTGACTAAGTCACTAAAAGCAGTTCAGGTAAACTCTGAAAGGGGACTAGTGGGCAGGTCATGGGCCATCCAACTCATCCCTCTTCTTGCCACTCTAGATATTTTGGGGCTCAGAACTAAAACAGCTGGACTGAAACTTTCTTTACATCCATTAGCATCTCTGTCTCACAAGCTCACATCAGGGTAACATCCTTCAGGACCAGCTCAACTCCTTGACCACTGCAGTACATCAAAGTTTAAAAGGACTAGCTCTGACTGCTGCTAAGGATGGTACTTGTGCCCTACTCAAACAATACTGCTTCCATGCCAACAAATCCTCTCGGGTTTGAAATGGGGCCTAAAAACACAAACACTGAACAAAAAATGCCTTCTGGTTCCCTCCCACTTTGCCTCCTCCCCTTGTTCATTCTTTCCTACCTATTATCTTCATACGTAGGTTTTTACTGTCTTTTAAGTGTTTTACTTACAGAACTTAACCCTATACCCAAACAAACTGTACCATGCAAGCTTTCCCAGTAGCTCTCACCCCACAACAACTCCATCTGTTCTCCATACATCTAGAAAAAGGCCTTTAGATGCAGTGGATAAAATGGCTAAAAGGGACCTTCATCCCTTTCATCCTGGGCCAAGTATAATTCTTTACATTAGTCCCCTATTTTCTCCTCTTCCCTGCCTTTGATGCCCTGTAGCACCCTGTTAACTTTTGCTTGCTCACTTTGGTGCAACACTTCTGGCAATGGGACTAGTCACTGTCACCCTGAATTAACTCTATCCCCTCTTCCTCTCACAGGCCCACTCCATTTCTCCTGCCTCTGTTCGTCCCTAGTCCTCAACCTTCCCAGAAAATCTCTGTTTTACTCTGTAACCAAATCATCTGCTTATAGTCCACTAATAATTATTTTCCAAGTCTCTTCAGGAACATAGAATGTTAATGGCTTGATCCATCACAGTAGATTTGCAGTAGATCATGTTAAGACTCTAAACCTGCTACATGACTTGAGTACACACCTCTCTTCAACTGGCCCAGAACTAGCCCCTCTGACAAAGACCTTCCTCAGCAGGAAACAGCTCTAACCCCTCTGCACTACATTTTTTACAACCTCTCAGAGTTAGGAATAAATGATCCTGCTGGAAGACTATACTTTCCAACTTCCCTTGTGGACTCATTTCTGCCCCTATCAGAGGCCATATCCTGTCTTCTTCTGTAGGCATTTTGGCCATCCCCTCACAATAAACAAACATGTTCCACCTAAGACAAGACCAAGCCTCCCTTTCCTTCTGCCTTCAGTCTCTCTATAACTGCCCTTAAATAATATAACAGAAACAAAGCAACCAGAGTGGTTGTTCTTCTTGTTTCTGCTTCCCTCAGCATTTCTCTCCATCACAACCTACACTCTGCTCAGCTCACAGAGTTCCTGATTATTCTGCAGAATGGATGGTGTTCAGTTCATAAACTGCTAATTAAAAAAAAATCTTTAAAACTCAACGTCTTGACATTTTACTTATTTTTTTCAAAAAGATTAATTTTTATGTGATGGAGGGTTGGCTCATCAGTTAAGAGTAATTACTTTCCTAGCAGAAGACCCAGGTTGGGGTCCTAGCACCCATCTTATAACTCCCCACTGCCTGTAACTCCAGTTCCATGGGATCTGATGCCTTCTTTTGACCTTTGAGGGTTCCTTCATGGAAATGATCCACATACATACACTCAGGCACACACACATGAAATAAAATAAATAAGTACATGTTTTTGTAGCACGAATCTTAGAGTCTTATTAATAAAAGCAAACCTGAGCCAAATATTTGGGTGAACACTACAAGATCAGAAAGACAGAACAAGCCACAGCCACCTAACCTTGCCAGTTCCTCAGCTGATCCTGTTTCCTCAGACTAGAAGCCTCTGAGTCCTCATCCAGAATGGCTCTCAGCTGAACTACTACTCAAAGCCTAAAAGCTTAACCAGCTAGTTCCTGGTTTTCACGCCTTATATACCTTTCTGCTGTCTGCCTTCACTTCCTAGGATTAAAAGCTAACTTCTTGGGATTAAAGACATGAGTCACCATGCCTGGTTGTTTCCAGTGTGGCTTTAAACTCACAGAGATCCAGATGGATCTCTGCCTCCCAAGTGATAGGATTAAAGGCGTGTGTGCCACCATTTTCTGGCCTCTATATCTAGTGGCTGTTCTGTTCTCTGACCCCAGACAAGTTTATTAGGGTCACACAATATTTTGAGGAACACAATACCACCACATATTTTTAAAAGATTTATTTTTACTATTTGTGTGTGTGTGTGTGTGTGTGTGTGTGTGTGTGTGTGTGTTGCTGCACATGTTTGTGAAGGTCAAATGAGTAGGGTCACTAGAGTCTGGGGTTACAGTTGACTGGGAACCACTAGATGTGGGTACCAGTAACTGAACTATGGCCCCTCTTTATGTTTTGAGACAGGGTTTCAGGTAGCCCAGCTTGTCCTTAAACTCATTATATAGCTGAGGATGTCCTTGAACTTTTGATCTCCCATCTCCACCTCCATTACAGGCATGCACCACTATATCTGGTTTATTTAGTGCCTGGAACCAATCCCAGGGCTTTGTGCACTGTAGGCAAGCACTACCTACTGATCTAGACATTCAGCCCCTTATGCTTTAACACATCAGTTCACATATGTGTTGGGGAATAAGAAAATAATGCGAATTTACTTATGCTTGTGAGATGGCTCCCATCAATTTCTAAGCCAAAGTGGCATTGCTGCCTTGGCCACTGTCTGCTTCATAGTCAGTAGGTGAACTTGCAGGATAAATAAAAGCACTTGCCTGTGTTTCCAAAATCGCCAATGAAATAGAAGGTCAGGGTTTCAAATTTTGTACTTGATTTCACTCTGTAACTTATAGCCAGGTCATTAAATTATTGCTTTTTTTTCCTCTTCATTTCTTTCCCATATGCCTATAAAACAAATAATACTTAGTTTTCATGATCTCTGAACAAAATGTTACACATTTTGAAGCAATACTATCATTTATCTACTAATTGCAAGATTTATTCCACAAGAATAACATGGATGGTCTTCTGATATCTCTATGTCTACTGCCTCCATTTAAATAATGACTCACGTTATGAAACTCCTGACAAAGAAGAGTTGTATGGGCTTTTCTCCCACATTTACTAGAGAAAAGTCTATTTTTGCTGCAGAGGAAAACACATTTTACCATAATCAGATGTCAAGAACTGCCAACAAATCGAAGAGTTAAAAGGTCAGTGGAGTGTGTCCATTACACTTTGATTTTGGAATGCATCTTGGTTCTTGGTGGAAAAGCAGCTGAGTGGAAGTCATACTGAAGAAACAGAATGTCAGTTCTCTAAAACACTTGCATAGCACCTGGCAGGCTAGTTTTGCATGTCTGGATCTGACTACCCTTCCATTTGCTAAGTGCTCAGTCTCTCAGGAGGGAGCAAACAATTCCCCCTCCCTTTCCATTCAGTGCATTCTTTCTGGATTTTCTCTTCTGGGCTCTAGTGCTCCTCTGCTGTCTTCCTCTGACTTTGCCCTTCCACATGTCTAACCACACTCCTTTAATGTTGTCCATGCCCTCTGTCTACAACAAGGCTCTAATGTGTTTGCATCCTAATTCCTTCACTTCTGCTAACATTCCAAATAGTATCTTTCTTTTTTGCAGCTATTTCCATAGACGATATTTTCATAGACTTATGCAACGTATGTCACTTGCCAAGACCATAGTCTTTAAGGAAATCCATCTTCCCCTTCCTCTGCCTGGCAGCCTATTGTCTCCTGTTCAAAGCTGCAGCAAACTCATAGCTTAAGGCCTTGACATTACCTCGATATCCAAAGCAACCAACTGCAAGGCCCTATATGCAGATTAACTTCAACAGGAGCCACAAAAGCTTAGTAAAAGGCTAATTAAGGTGTGTGTTTCAGCAAACATCTTTATTCATAGTGAACTGAGTCAAAGACAGGGCTGGCTGTCAAGAGTTGTCACACAAATTAGGGTGAGTTCTTACATAATTAGTTCACATAAAAAGAAAGAGTATTGAAAGTTAAATTTAAGTCCTTGCCATAATTCCTGATAAAAATACAGTCAAAGAGTACTGAGAGAAGATAAAAATGGAGACAAGAATCCTCTTAGGAAAAAACATCACAGGGCGAGATGCAAAGCAGTGATTCACAATCTTCTAATGATGCGACAATTTAATACAGTCCCTCATGTTGTGGTGACCCCCAACCATAAAATTATTTTCATTGCTACCTTCAAACTGTAATTTTGCTATTGTTATGAATTGTAATGTAAATATCTGCATTTTTTGATGATCTTAGGTGACCACTGTGAAAGGGTCATTCAACGCCTGGGTTGAGAGCCATTGGCGTAAATACTTGAAGGAGAACAGAGGAGAAAGTTGGGGGTGGGGAGAGGTTTGGTAGGGGTGGAGAGGCCTTCAGAAAAAACAATGAGAATGTTAAGTGTTGAGGAAACATGCTTATGCTTAGGATTTTGGTTGGTATCCAAAGAAAAGAAAGTAGAAATGGGAAAGTTAGGCTATTGAATTAGAACTAAACTCAGAAAAAGAAGCCACTGCTTTTGTGTTGGACAGGATTTATTTTTACATACTCCTGGCTGGCCTAGTACTTAGTATGTAGCCCAAGTTGATCTTGAACACAACAGCAATCCTTTTGTCTTAACCTCCTGAGTGCTGCTAGAAATGATTTTCTCAGCTGACATCTAGAATCTAAGCTAACAGTTCTAATCTAAGCATTTCTGGGATAAGAATGCTCTGCTGGGTTGGTAGAGTGCATGCTTAGCAATCACAAAGCCTGGGGTTTGAGTCCCCAGCACCACATAAACTGGGTAATCCTAATATGTAGGTAATGGAATCAGGAGGTTCGGAATTTCAAGATCATCCTTGGCTACATAGAGATTTGAAAGCCATCATAGTCTACAGAAGACCCTGTGTGAAAAAAAGAGGAATCAGTTGTGGTAGTTTGAATGAAAATGACCCCCATAAGCTCATAGGGAATGGCCTTTTAAAAAAATATTAGGACATGTAGCCTTGTTGAAGTAGGTGTGGCTTTGTTGGAGGAAGTGTGTCACTGTAGAGGTGAGCTTTGAGATCTCATATGCTCAAGCTTGGCCTAATGTGGCAGTCTCTTTCTGCTGCCTGTGGATCAAGACATAGAGCTCTCAGCTCTTTTTCCAGCACCATGCTCTGCCTGTATGCCACCATGCTTCTCACCATGATAATAAGGGACTAAACCTCTGAAACGATGTGCAAGCCCCAGTTAAATGCTTTCCATCCCCAATTAGATGTTTTCCTTTATAAGAGTTGCTGTGGTCTTGGTGTCTCTTCAATAGAATACTGACTAAGACACCAATTCTTATAAAATCAGAAGCACTAAAGTAAAAGCAGAAAATATTGTTATTTTAAGTTAACTTCTGAATTAACTAGTGTTGAAATTACCTGTTTTCTGCAGTCTTATGTATCTTTAACATATTGATTCTTGTAATAAGTCAAAAACTTAAAAATGACTTCCAGTTGTGTCATGAGGAACTGGGTCAAGCTGTATAGGGCAATAGCCCTTACCCATAAAGAATGGCTTAGCCTCAACCAGAATGACCTGCTCCTCTTGCAGAAACAATATGCCTGGGTGTTGAAAACAACTTGCCATGCTCCATTCTATTGACAAAAATAATTGTAACATTCTGGTACCTAACTATGTATGTTCCCTAGCTTCTAAATGTGCTCAGCCTTCATCCAGAGGAAAGGTTGTGGCTCACTGTTCAGATAAGCAGTTGAGATAGAGTCTGTTAGTTTTCTCTGCCTTACACTTCCCACAACCAGCACCCAGAGTAGCCTAAGCAGTGCTGTGACCCTCTAAACCTGTACCAGTACTGTTCACACCTGCAGCTCTTCTCCATCCATGTGATCCAAAGGAAAGCCATATGTCTAGCTTTCCTATAGCCCCATGCCCCCACACTATATGTAGGGCCTTGCAATTGGTTGCCCTGGATAACCAGGGTAATTGCACAGCATTTTCCTACTCTGTGCCTCCAGCCAAATTGCTATCTGTAATAATTAGTGATGACTATCAACTTGAGTCACCTAAGAGACAAAGCCCTGGGCATGTCTATGAGGAAGTTTCTAGACTGGGTTAAATAGGGTACAAGATCTGCCCCAAATGTAGGTGATAACATTCCATGGGCTGCAGTCCTAGACTGGATTTTCAAAAAGAGAAAGCAAGCTGAGCACTTGCATTCATTTCAATCTGCTTCCAGACTGCAAATGCAATGTGACTGAAAAGTTTCAGTCCCCCAGTAGTGGTTAATGCCACCACTGAGGTAACAGGCCAATCAAGCTGAATAAATTCAGGTTTAATCTGAGCAGAGCAAAGCAACTCCTGGGTGGCTCTTGGGAAGGCAGGGGAGAGAGCATGAGAGCACATGGCAGGTATGGTGACCAGGTCTTAAGTAGCCTGTAGGCTTGGTCTTGAGCAGCCCAGGGGAGTGGCTGACTCTTGGTGGGCTTTCTTAGGCATGGGGTCTGGAGAGAGAGAGAGGTGAAACTTCCACCTAATCATCCCAGATTCCTTTGGGTATATGGTGTCAGCAGGGCTTCCACCTAAACTGCCTCAGGAACCAGGACTCATGCTGCCACGATCAACTATGCCTTCAAACTGTGAGCCATCATAAGCCTTCCTCTCTTAAGGCGCTGCTTGTCAGAAATTTGCTCACCATGAGAAAAGGAAGAAACACACTCATTAAAATTGCTTGCTGAGTCCTGGTCCACTAAGACACAAACGTCATAATGAGAGTAAACGTATATGGATTTTTTTTAAAAGAATTATCTGTGAAAAAAGGAAATGAGAATGAAGTAGGCAAGGCTAAGTGAGTTGACAGCAACTTAGATTAGCTGTTTAAGGGATGTACTGAAAAGCTCTTGAATCAAGGTAAACCAGTAGGAGAGTTTGTCTCCTGGTATACTACTACTTGGCATCACCACTATGCTAAGACATGGGTACCCAAGGTTTAGAGGTATGAGAACATGATCCAAAACTGGCTCCAAAAGGTAGCAGCTAGTGCTCTGGGACAACTGCTTTTTGCCTTACAAAGTCTATTTGGAACATTTCTGGAGCTAAAGTACTACTGGTTCTTCGTGAAGCAAGAGTTATTAGTACAATGTGATTGTGGGCTTGACAGGCCAGTTCAATCTTAAAATGCAGATAGGATTTATATATTAAGTTTATGTATATTAGTGTTTGCCTGTGTGTATGCATGTGTACAATGTACATGTAGCTCTCTAGGAAGCCAGAAGAGGGTGGCAGATCCCCTATAACTGGATTTAAAAGATGGTTGTTAGCTGCTGCATAGATGCTGGGAACAAACCCCAGATCTTCTGAAAGAGTAGCAAGTGCTCTTGATGACTGAGCCATCTCTCTAGTCCTAATAGATATAGGTATAGATTCTACTTTGCTTTACTCTAATAACTCTGCTTTTTGAGTCAGTGTGTCTTGTTGAAATGATCTCTGTGTGACTATAAGAATCAAGGAATCCCCATTACAGTAATAAGTTTAAGTTTATCTCTGTAACAAACCCAGACCCAGACCTGGAGCACACTATATACTAGGAACTAAAAGTAAAACCTTACTTCTTATTTGTTTATTTTTGTCTTTGTACTGATTTTATGAGATAAACAAGAACTAACAAATCCAAAGTAGTATAGAACATCACATTCCAGAAAAAAAAAGAAAGAAAAATAGACAAGGGAAGAGACATTGCCACTGCTGCAGTCATAGAGAATGTCACACAGTATAATTAGCTGACACAGCAAACTGACCCAATAAATGACTATTTTTAGAGGGATTTAAACATTAAGTCCTAATAATAACTCTTTGGCTCTCTATTTCCTTTTTCTCAGATATCACTTATGTCAGATCTCAGGGGGAACTTCTTATGAGAGCATTTCACTCCTGGTCACCCTTGACCACTGTATTAGATATAAAGAACGACACACACAAAACACCTTTAAGTTATTTGAGTCCCATTACAGAGAGTAACATTTTTTATTTTTATTTAGGATCTATTTTTATATTCTGTGCATGGGGGAGCTGGAGTTACAGGCAGTTGTAAACTGCCTAACATGAGTGCTGGGAATTGAACGTGGATCCTGCAAGAACGTACATGCTCTTAACCACTGAGCCATCTCTGCAGCACATTTATTTGTTTGTTTGTTTGCTTGTTTGTTTATTGTTTGGGCTCTATCCACCAGCCTCTGCCTCTCAAGTGCTGTGATTAAAGGCATGTACCACTGCTGCCCAGCTAAGTCCATTTATTTACATAAATACTTCACAAATTTCAACTGAATTTAAGAGGCTACACTAAAAAGCAAGTTGCAAAATCAATTCTATTCTTAGGTGAACAGAAAAATCTCGTCAACTTTTCAATGAAAGACCAGCCAGTGGTAAATGAAAAGTAAGCAAGCTTTATATCCCACCATAAGACAGAATTTGGATCTTATAAGAAAACCCTTAAAACATACATCACATCCATTTCAGCAAAGAAGCAACCCTCTAGTCCTACCTTTGTGTAAGAAAAATCCAAACTGGCTTCTAAAACTTTTGTCTCATTCCTGAGTTCATTTATAATCAGGTTTCAAGAACTTCATAAATTGCTTCCAAGGCAGAAACATTTTTCCTCAAGACAATTCATTCCCTTTAAATATCATTAAAGTGTGATTGGCACAGGGTTCTATGCCAGAGGAGCTGACACCCAGAGGGAGAAGCACACAACACTAATAGGGAAACAGGTGCCAACTGGCTCGAAGTTGGCACCTCCATTGCCTTGAAAAACAGTCTATCTAGGCAAAGGGAATGTTGATGAGAACCAATAGAAATTTCTCAGAAGCACCATTCTTCTTGGCAAGGGATAAATCAGGACTGCAAATGTCACCTTAGTCATCACATAGCACAGATGCACCCTGGAAGCAGCTAAACTTAAGGCCAATGTCTTCCAGAAATTCCTCAAGCAAACTGCTACTAAGCTTGTGCATCACTCGCAAAGGTGAAGACTCCCTCCCAGGAATTGTGACTATATGTAATTAATGTGTTTGGGCCAAGATAACCAGGAAACACAATAACCCATATGGAGAAAACAATCTTTGGAGAAATTATTCTTTACTAAATCTACACTTAAGATTATCTAGTATAACCATTCTAGCAAATGTATCATGAATTGGGGATACTGTCCCAAAGAGTACCCTCATGGGTACTTTTCTTATTGTTGTGATAAACGCCATGACCAAAAGCAACTTGGAGAGGAAAGGGTTTATTCGGCTTGCACTTCCACATTGTAGTCCATCATTGAAGGAAGTTGTGGCAGGAACTAAAACAGGGCAGGAACATGGGGGCCAAAGCCGATACAGAGGTCATGGTGGGGTGCTGACTACTGCTTTGTACTTCACCAGGGGTGATACCACCATCAGTAGTCTGGGACTTCTCAAAACAATCAGTAATTAATAATATTCCCTACAGGCTTACTTACAGGCAATCTGGGGAAGGCATTTTCATGTTTTGAGGTTCTTCTTCACAAACAATGCTAGCTTGTATCAAATTGACAACAAATAAACCATCAAAACAAAACCAGCTAGCACAATACTTCAACTCACTTGTGTCAACAACCATTCTTGAAAATTGGCAACACACAGGGAAACTTTAAGTGACAGTTGAAACCACAAGACAGGTATATTGAGTAATAGGAATATTGTTAGGTCCAAAGGAAACTTGAACTCCCCAAACCCCAAAAGGCAGTCCAAATATCCAGAAATGAGCTTGATTTGGACTATAGGAGGATTTCTGGCAGTTGATAAAAGTCAGAATTCCTCAGAAACTTGTGGAGCCAGATCTCATCTACCAAAAAGGAGTCATTTCTCTTGCCTCTGGAAGAAGGGACACATGGCTACCTGTGGCACCAGGCTCCTTTAGTATCATAAGTGCCTGATACACATTTCAAAATCCGTCCATGCACTGGAACTCTTCTCATCTCCTCCCCTACCCTAAAGTCCTTCCAGTTCACAGGCTTTCCTCCCTACAGCTACTTATTCTCCTTATAACCCTGCTATTCTCTATATGCCTATCCCTCCAGACTCTGCACCTGCTTCTCTCATTATGTTTTTTCCTATTCTCTATTTATTTATTTATTTGTTTGTTTGTTTGTTTGTTTGTTTGTTTTTTCCGAGATAGGGTTTCTCTGTGTAGTTTTGTGCCTTTCCCGGAAATCCCTCTGTAGTCCAGGCTGGCCTTGAACTCACAGAGATCCGCCTGCCCCTGCCTCCTGAGATTAGAGACATGCACCACCACTGCCTATTCTCTATTCTCTATCACCTGCTATTCTCGCCCTCTTTGAGATATGTAGCAGGAATACTTAATGGTAATTATTAATAAAATCAAACCTGAGGCCAGTTATTTGGGTGAATGCTGGAAGATCAGAGAAGCAGAACAGGCCACAGCTTCCTCACCTGGCCAGTTCCTCAGCTAGTCTTATTTCCTCAGACTGTAAGCTTCTGAGTCCTCATCCTGAATGAATCCCAGCTGAATTGTGTTGCTCTAAAGCCTAAAAGCTTAACCAGCCAAAATACTTCTAGTTTTTGGTCTTCACGCCTTATATATCTTTTTCTTTCTGTCGTCACTCCCTGGGATTAAAGGCGTGTGTCTCCATGCTGGCTGTATCCTTGAACACACAGAGATCCGCCTAGCTCTGCCTCCCAAGTGTTGGGATTAAAGGCATGCACCACCATCGCCCAGCTTCTACTATGGCTTGCTCTGACCCATTTTCTAGCCACCATTTTTGGCTCTGTATCTAGTGGCTGTTCTGTTCTCTGACCCCAGATAAATTTATTAGGGTGCACAATATTTTGGGGAACATAATATCACCACATTGATAGCCCTGGTCATGTCTAGTCTATTCACCATCTTCATTCTACTTTTTTCTCTCTGAGCTCTGGACTCTTCCAGATGCCTCTGGGTTGTTCTCTCTCATATATCTACAATAAAAACCTTCCACTTAACCACATCATCAGTTTGTACAAAGGTAACTTCAAAGAGAGAGAATGACCAAGTGGGGAAGAGAAAGAAAAGAAAGTGCCTGTGAAGTGGCAATAACAACCAATATGGGGGAGAGGACAAATAAGGGAGAGCTATGAGAGGTCTTTCAGGCCAACCTTATGCAAAATCAGTTTGTGTAACTGGAAGCAAGATTGTACAGATAATCCAAACAGCAAATGCCTACAATGTGTGTGGGGGAAATTCCTTCCTTGAACTTCAGTGTTTGGTTTTGTTTGTTTGTTTGTTTGTTTTTGTTTATCTTTATTTTTAGATAGGGTCTCTATATGTAGCTATGGCTGTCCTAGAACTCACTATGTAGACCAGGCTTGTCTTGAACTGACAGAGATACCCTTGCCTCTGACTCTTGAGTGCTGGGATTCAAGTCTCATGTACCACCATGCTGGGGCTGATTTCTTTTTTGAAGTCAGTAGATATTGCTGGGCCAGATAGATGTCTCAGTAGGTAGACACTTGCCAGTAAGCCAGATGACTTGAGTTTGAGCTTAATGAAAACCAACTCCCATAAGTTGTCCTCTTGTGTCTACATTTGTGCTGTGAGGCACATGCTCTGCCCCCACTCCCCCCCAAAAAAAGTGGAATTTTCTTTTAAACAGAAAAATGAAAAAACTGCCAAGCAAAGCAATCATAATTATCTGCTTTCTCTAACATGAAAGGTAAGACCAATACATTTTGGGGAAAAGGCTTTCTTTATTTTTTGTTTATTTTTTAATTATCCTAGAAATTTTTTTTTTGTATCTTAAGTGTCTATCCCAAAATGATCACTTTGAAACTGAAAACTACAAAGGTGGGGGCTGGGATTATAGCCCAGAGTATTTGCCTACCATTCAGGAAGCCCTGAGTTCAATGGTGAGCATCAGATAAACCAGACACATAATACATGCCTGTAATCCTAGCCCTCAAGAGGTAGAGGCAAGGGTTGGGGATTTAGCTCAGTGGTAGAGCGCTCTCCTAGCAAGCGCAAGGCCCTGGGTTCAATCCTCACCTCAAAAAAAAAAAAAAGAGGTAGAGGCAAGAAAACCAGGGATTCAAAGTCATCATCGACACACTGAGTTTCAAGGCTATCCTGAGCACCCAAGATCAATCAATCTCTCTCTCTCTCTCTCTCTCTCTCTCTCTCTCTCTCTCTCTCTCTCTCTCTCTCTCTCCACCCCCTCTCTCTCACATACACATACAAGCAAATAATGACTGTGATAATTTCTTTAAATAAATAAAGGTGAGAGGCTGTGGAAACAGCTTAGTGGCTATGACTGTTTTGTGCGCAAGCAAGAGTATCTGAGTTCAAGTCTTATGAATCACATCTCATGTATCCTGGCACTGTGAATTGGGAAGTGGAGAAAGGTGGATTTCAGTAGCCCACCAGTGAGCCAGCCTAGCAGAAATGTCAAGTTCTAATTTAAGTAAGAGACTATCTTACAAAATAAGGTGAAGAGCACTAGTGGAAGATATCTGAGTATTCTTCTACCCTCTGCATGCACACAGATGGGCACACATACAGGAACACCCACATGCATACATAACACACACACACACACACACACACACACACACACACACACACACACACCACGAACTATTAGAACTAGTAAATAAGTTTAGCAATTTTTTGAAACACAAAGTCAATTTAGAAAAACCAACTGTAGTACTGCCAGTGGCAAAGTTGGTGACATAACTATACGCTATCACACCTAGCATCCTGAATCTTTTAGGGATCAGGACCCAGGTAACACTAGATCCTTGACTTCAAAGCACGGAAAAACAGCAACAACAACTTCAAGACTAGAAAGTGCCCAGCAAAGCAGTGTTGGAGTTTCTTAAAGCTGTTTTAGTATGGACTTTGAGAGTTGAGAGGGAGGCTCTCTGGAAAAAAGACCTACCCGAGAACATGGGTGTGGGCTTCCTGACAGGGTTACAGTTGATATAGTAAACATAAGGCCACAGGGATGCAAGTAGCTAGGGTATCTTAACTGTAACAAAATTAGTAGTCTTTTTTGGAACTCTGAGAGAATGTCCTGGAGAAGATGAGCCACATGGATTCAGTCCTTAAGCTGGCTTGTTACTATTTTAATATCAAATATGTACAAATGAAGGGAGCATTGTTAATTCAATGTCTTCTGCCTTCACAGCAAATGTTAATTATGCTGGAATCCCTGTCTTTCTATGCTGTGTCATTGTTGTCACTAGTGATGCAGGATGAAAGAGATGAGCTTGGGAACTGTGGGGGTTGATTTTGATTGTCAGCTTAATGGGGTTTAGAATCAACTATGGAAACAAATCTCTGGGCATGTCTTTAAGGGACTTTCTAGAATAGATTAATTGGGGTGGGAAGATCCACCCTGAATGTGGGCAGCACCACCCCATGGGCTGAGAGAGAATAAAAAGGAGAAAGGGAGCTGAGTAGCAGCATTCATCACTCTCTGCTTCCTGACTATGGCTGCAATATGAGCAACTGCTTTCTGCTCCTACCTTTAGGCCCCATCTGCCATGATAGACTATGTGTTCCAACCATAATCAACCCTTCCCTCCTTAAGTGTATTTTGTCAAATATTTTGTCACAACAGGACACAAATTAGTTAATACATATTTGTCCTTCCTATTGTTGAGAGGAATCTGCATGTATGTGTTGTAAATAACCCAGCACACATACAATGCTAATGGTTTGTTTGTTCAGAGTTCATCTTTCCCCTAGATGCAATCCACATGGTGACTTGGGAGAAATGTGAACCTCAGCATTCTTGGCATGTGTGCCCATGCCCCATACACCTGGAGAGATGGTGAGAGAATGACCACCTAACCAGAGAGGCAAGAATAAACTTTGAAATAACTGGCTGTCTTTTTTTCCAATTCTTATTTTATCTGCTAGCTGAAAAAGAGATGTAAGACAGAATATTAGGATGTTATTTTCTGAGATTGCTGGCTCTCTGAATAAATTGAAATTTGAAGATCAACTCCCACCCCTACATACTGAGTTCATAGTGACAGGCAGCATGCTCTAGTTTCACTATTTATTAAAAATAATGCATGGTTATACTATCGATCAACAATAAACAAATTGAAAATTATAATAAAAAACTATCTCCTATATTACCTAAAAGAATAAAATGTTCAGGAATAAATTTAACAAAAAAGTCCAATATCCTATATATTGAAAATTGTAAAATATTGCTGAGAAAAATTGGGAGTGGGGCAGAAATATACCAGGTAAAGAAAATTCCATAACTATGAACTGTAAAAGACTCAGTATTATTAAAATGGCATTTCTTTCCCAAACTGATCTATATAATTTAGTATAATCTTTATAAAAATCCAAGCAGGATATTTTGCACAAATTGATAAACTGATTTTAAAATTTGTACAGAAATTCAAAAGACATAGAAGAAGTTTTTAAAAGTACTTTCCAGCAAATACTGGAAGGTTTACAATATTTACTGTAAAGCCACAGGAATTAGACACTGTGAGATCAATGAGAGGCCAGTAATAAATCCTTTCATTTATGGTCAATTTACTTTCAACAAAAGTACTAAGACGATTCAATGAGAAAATGAACAGCCTTTTCACTGCATGGTTCTGGAATAACTAGAAATTTATTTGCAAAAAGAATAAAACTACTTAAATGCTTACTTCAGGCTGCATACAAAAATTAATTTATAATGTAGCATAGGCTGTAATGGAAGAGTTAAAACTATACAACTTCCAGAACAAAATAGAGAAAAAAATCTTAATGATCTCAGTTTTAGATATCAGAATTTATTAAAATTTTTACTTCAACAGAAGTGATTAAGAAAATTAAAAGACAAACCATAGACTAGGACAAAATATTATAAATCATATAGATAGATAGATAGATAGATAGATAGATGATAGATTTTTTTTTTTTTTTTGGTTTTTTTGAGACAGGATTTCTCTGTTTAGCTTTATGCCTTTCCTGGAACTCACTTTGTAGACCAGGCTGTCCTTGAACTCACAGAGATCTGCCTGGCTCTTCCTCCTAAGTGCTGAGATTACAGGCGTGTGCCACCACTGCCTGGCGACTTTCAAAGTTTTTAAATGATGTGATGCATACTCTTGATTCTCAGCTTCACTACATGTGGAATTAACTAAAATCTAAACATGGAGGGCACATCTATGAGGGATTTAATTTGAAGTACATAGATTCACTTCTAATTCAGATCTTTGAAGTAGGAATAAACACCTTTAATCTGGATCTTGAGATAGGAAGACACATGCCTCTAATCTGAGCCGTACCTGCTGCTAGAAGTCTATATAAGGACATGGAGGAAAGAAGACTTTCCTCTTCGCCTGCTTGCCCTCATCTTAATAGCAAGTCCATTCCTTACCGGTGTTAGAGCCTACTTCTTCAGGATTCCAGTGTCCACTGAAGACCCATTCTAGTAAAGTCTCTCTCTCTCTCTCTCTCTCTCTCTCTCTCTCTCTCTCTCTCTCTCTCTCCCCCTCCTTCTCTCTCTCTCTCTCTGTATGCATGTATGTATATATATATATATATATATATATATATATATATATATACACACACACACACACACACAGAGTCATTCAATAAATTATGTTAATCACGAGAACCTTGACTAATACAAATTGGTGACAAATGTAATAATCATATCACAATAAGAAAGTATTACAGGACATACTAATAAAACACAATGAGATACCACTACTGAGGACAGTATATAGTGAGAAAGAAACAATAGCAATACTTGGTGAGAGCGGGTGCTGGAGAAGAAACTGAGAGTTCTACATCTTGATCCACAGGCAACAGAAGCAACTGTACCACTGGGCATGGCTGCAGCATATATGAGACCTCAAAGTCCACCCCAAAGTGACACACTTCCTCTAACAAGTCCACACTTACAACAAGGCCACATCTCCTAACACTCTCTATGGGGGCCATTGTCTTTTAATCTAGAACACAAAAGGACTGGCTCCCACAGAATTGTATATTTGGATGTTTAGTCATTAGGGAGTGGTGTTACTTGACAGGGATTAGGATGTGTGGCCTTGTTGAGTGGGTAAGGCCTTGTTGAAGGAAATATGTCACTGGGGATAGGCTTTGGAGTTTCAAATGCTAAGCCAGGCTCAAGATTACTCTCTTCTTGCTGCATGCAGATGAGGATATAGAACTCTCAACTTCTCCAGCACCGTGATGTCTGTCTTAAATACTTTCCTTTATAAGAGTTGCCAATGATCAGTATAACTCTTCACAGCAAAAGAACACTAAGACAAAAGCTGGAACCAGGAAGTGGGGTACTGCTGTGACAGGCCTGATCATGCTGCTTGTTCATAGGATGTGGACTTTGAGACTTTAGTTTAGGAAAGCAGCTGAATATTTTAAGCAAGACATAATAGGTCATACTAGTAGGAGAATGGAAGACAGTCACACTGAAAGCAATGGTGATTATGATGACCCAGATTAAGAGGTTTCAAAAGAGAAGAATATTAGTAAGTGCCTTAGGGACCATTCTTGTGATATTTTGGTCAAGAATTTGGCTGTTTTCTGCCCTTTGTAGCATATGTTTTCTCCAGTCCTACATGGCCCTGCAATCCACAGCTGCTTATAAAATAATCACTCAGAAGCTTATATTAATTATAACTGCTTGGCCATTAGCTCAGGCTTATTACTGGCTAGCTCTTATGCTTAAATTAACCTACAATTCTTATCTATGTTTAGCCATGTAGCTTGGTACCTTTTCTCAGTTCTGCCTTGTCATTTTGCTTCCTCTGTGTCTAGCTGGAGACTCTTAACTCTGTCCTTCCTCTTCCCAGAATTCTCCTAGTCTGCTCATCCTGCCTATACTTCCTGCCTGGCTACTGGCCAATCAGTGTTTTATTAAACCAGTGTACAAGAGGATTATCCCACAGCAGACCTTGTCCAAAAATCTGCCTGAGGCTAAACTTAAGAGTATTGGATTAACAGCATTGACAGAGAAGATTTCAAGACAGCATAGTACTAGCAGTAGTGCTTTCTTATTAGTGGCCATGCTTATGTAAATCTATAATGAAAAGGAACAAGATAAGCAAGGAAAAATATAAAATGTACAGTTTGAGGAAAAATGAGCAACAGGAAGTGTAATAGAGCTAAGTCTTATGCTCAAGAAAATAAACAGATTAAAGAAAAAAAAAGCCTGATGCTAAATGGAATAAAGGGTTGGTAACCTCAGGGCAAGACCTCATCCAGATAAGCTCCCAACTTGTGAAAAGGAATTAAAGAAAAGCATAAGCAGTGAAGGATATCATCTAAAGCAGAAAATTGATGCAGATATAATTGAAGGAGGCAGCCATGTCCTGGCCCCAACAAGCAGCAGAACTTGGCAGCTTCAGCCATGTGATTTTTGGCTTTAGCTTCAAGGATACAAGAAAGGGGATATAAAACTTCCCTCCATGACTAAAAAAAGCCACTGAAGCCAGGGATGTATCCCTGCATGGAAGCTCAGAGAGGCCATTATGTGAAGGTGTGAAGGTGAAGCCTGGATTGCCTTGGAGAGCCCAATGTGTTAGAGATGCCAGAGCCGTGGGATACCTGCCATGGAAAGCTGCTAATTGTATGTGGAACCAGCCCATCAGAGAGAAGTGTGTTGGCAGTCAACAAAGCTAAAAGGAGTTGTAGATCTGAAGAGTCCTTTGACATCAGACATGGAGATGCAGAGTTTGGAGTTGGCCTCGCTAGTTTTGGGTTTTGTTTTGGGCCAATATTTCCTCACTATGCTCTCTTTCCTCCCTTTTGAAATGGTAATGTATATTCTGTGTCATTGTATGATGGAAGTATGTAATCTGCTTTTTGATTTTGATTTTACAAGAGATTCCAGTTAAGAAATTTCCATGAGTCTCAGAAGAGACTTTGAACTTTGGACTTTTAAAATGTGATAGACTATGAGTGGGGACTTTTGGAGTTGGACTGAATACATTTTTGCTTTATGATTTGGATACAAGCCTGGGGGGGGGTCAGGGAGTGAATGTAGTGTTTTGAATAGGAATGGCCCCCATAGGCTCACATATTTTAGTGCTTAGTCATTAGAGAGTGGTGCTACTTGACCCCTGTAGGCCATACCATTAGAAGGTGTGGCCTTGTTGGAGTGGGTATGGCTTTGTTGGAGGAAGTGTGTCACTGGGGGTGGGCTTTGGATTTTCAAATGCTCAATCAAAGCCCAGTATCACTCTCTTCCCACTGCCTGCTGATGGGGATGTAGAACTCTCAACTTCTCCAGCACCATGATATCTGCCTACATCCCACCATGCTTCTCCCAATGCTTCTCAACAATAAACATCTGAAACTGTAAGCAAGCCACAGTTATATACTTTAACCCTTGAAACTATAAGCAAGCTCTAATTAAATGTTTTCCTTTATAAGAGTTGCCATGGTCACAGTGTCTCTTCACAGTAATAATACACTAACAAGACACATAGTATCACTATGAACTCTTTTCCTTTGGTGTGTGGGGTAGGTGGGTCTATGTGTGTGCAGAGTGTGACTACATATGTGTGCAGATTTCATCTACATGTATGTGGGGTCAGAGGTCTACTTCCAGTGTCTTTCTCAATCACTTTACACGTATCCTTGTTTGCTTTCTATTACTTTGATCAATGCCGTGACCAAAGCAACTTGAGATGCTGAAGAGATGATTCAGTTGTTAAGAGGACTAGCTGTTCTTCCAGAGGACCTGATTTCAATTCTTAGAACTCACCTGGTAGGTCACAATTGTCTGTAACTTCAGTTCCTGGGGACCGAACAACCTCTTTTGGCCTCTTGGGGGGATGGATGGATGGCTCAGCAGTTAAGTTTAACAATGTTGTTTGCTCCTCCAGAGGATACACGTTCAATTCCCAGCATCCACATGGGAGCTCACCATGTACCTCCAGTTTCAGGGGATCTGTGGGGCACCAAACATGCAAAGTGGTGTATAGCTATATGTATGCAAGCAAAATGCTGATACATATAAAATAATTTTTCAAAGTAACTTTGAGAAGAAAGGGTTTATTGATTTACAGCTTACAAGGTACCACTGAGGAAAGCCAAAGCAGGAACTTAAGGCAAGAACTGAAGTGGAACAATGGAGGAATACTGCTTGCTGCCTTGATTATCATGGCTCACACAGCTTGCATTTTTATACAACCCAGGACTATGAACCCATGAGCAGCACCACCCACAGTGAGCTGGGCCCTCACACAACAAGCAACAAAAAAGAAAATGTCCCACAGGCTTGTCTACAGGCCCATCAAATGGAGACACCTTTTCAACTGAGGTTCCTAGACCACATTAGCTTGTATCAAGATGACAAAAACACCAATCAGCACACTTTCTTAGTTTTTGAGGCAGGGTCTCTCACTGAACCTGAAGCTCATACACTTGGATGGGCTGGCTGGCTAGTGAGCTCCAACAAACTGCCTATTTCTACCTCCCCAGCACCAAGACTACAGAAACACACAGCTCTGCCTGACATTTTATGAGGGTACTGGGAATCTGAACTCAGGTCCTCAGGCTTGCACAAGAAGCATTTTACCCTCTGAGTCATCTCCTCCATCACCTACTTTAATGTCAGTGTCCACAGCAGTATTATCAGTAGTCAAAAAATGAAAATAAGCTTAATGTATTTCAAATATAACCCAATATACAGAATTAAAAAGCAACAATCTATTCATAGGTTTTGATGATTACTTTTTATTGCTAACTTGACACAACCTGGAATCATCTGGTAAGAAAGTATCAATGAGAGATTGTCTATATTGGGTTGGCCTGAGGGCATATCTTAGGAGAATTGTCTCAATAAGTTATTGATGTGGGAAGACCCAGCCCACTGTGGGCAGCAGCATTCCCTAGATTTGAGACCTATCAAATAACAAAGGAGAATGCAAGTTACATAGTAAGCATACCTGAATGCATTTCTTTCTGCTCCTGACTGCCTTGAATTCTCCACAATGGTAGGCAATACCCTTGAACTGTAAACCAAACAAACCCCTTCTTCCCTAAATTGCCTTTCTTTTGAGTACTTATCAAAGCCAGATAAATGAAACCAGAACATATGTACTATGTCATGAATGAATCTCAAAACCATTTTGCTACCTAAAAGACAGAGGCTTTTCAACTGATTAATTACTCAGCATCAGCTGCTGCAAAAATCTATTTTTGTGCACTACCCTTTGACTACATCCTTAGGAAAGTGAGACTTTCCAATTAATGGGAGCAGAAATATAAAATATCAGCTTTAAAAAACATGGATCCAAGAATACCCTAAAATCATTTTTTGAAAGCACAATGGCATGATTATTTGTGACACCTAACCCAACAAATTGACCAGTAGTGATTTTCAAAACCTGAGAAAGAAGTGTGAGCAGGAGAGAATGCTCAACAGATGAAGCGCATGTAGTGTAGCATGTAAAGTGTAAGCCTAATGACCTGATCTCCACCCTGGAACCCACGGAATAATAGAAGGAGCAAAAGAAAAGACTCCAGCATGTAGTCCTTGGATATCCATATTCAAGCCATGGCACACAGGCCCCTCCTCCTTACACATCACATCTCTCTCTCTCTCTCTCTCTCTCTCTCTCTCTCTCTCTCTCTCTCTCTCTTTCTCACACACACACAAATATAATAATAATAATAATAATAATAATAATAATAATAATAATAGAGGATACATACTGCAATAGAACTCAAGTTTAAATAAAAATTAAAATATAAATCATAGCTAGAAATGCAAATTGAATCCCCCATGACTATAGTTAATAAGTTTACTCTTTGCATAGAAAGGTCATAAGGAAAATTACTAAGAATTAACTTTAGATAATGTTGAGCTAATATCTTTTTATTGGTTAATTCCTAGTATTAGGGAGTGGGAAGACAATAGAAAATGGACAAGCAATTCACACTGGAGAACAGAATGGAGGAAATATTGAAAAAAGCCATGTTGATTTTTTGCTTTTAACTTCTTATTTTTTTAACTGTGAACATATATACTTCATTTACCTTTTAAAACCTAGTAAGAATTATTTGAGAACAAAATAGAACTTTTGGATTTTCTCATGTGTAATTTCTTTAAGAGGGAAGTACAGCAATAATGAATGTTAAGAAGAAAAACCCTAACCTTGGCAGCACAATGCTTAAAGACCCAAACCCACAGCTCTGAAGACATAAGCTTGTCATATGATTTCATCAGCATCTAGCAATTAGGTTAGTTTGTTTATTTCTTGTATATCTGTGTTGCATAACCCCATGTTTCATTTATCATTTTCTCTCATGTCTAGAACCACACACACATTCAGTGGCTAACAATTGTACCCAGAGTCATGGCTAACGAGAAAATCACCTAAAGAAAGAACACCAAGGGGAGTCATGTTTAGTTTCCTATATCCTTCCTCTTCAGCTATGCATGTGGAATATTTCTTCTACAGACTCCTACTTGAGATTTAGAGTCCAGAGCTTCTGTGGGCTTTTGCCAAGCAGGCACAATGACCAAGTTTTGACTCTTGCAAGGCAGCAGAGGTATAGTGCCCCAGGTAGACAAACTACCTACCATTCAGAGGCTATTTCAGAAACAACCCCAGGCCCCAGGTAACCCCCATATTGATAAAGGGCTTTATTTTTTTTTTTGAGAAGTGAGTAGATGGGGGTGGGTAGAAAGGAGGTACGGTGAGGGAATGGGAAGAGAGGAGGGAGGGGAAACTGTGGTTGGTATATAAAATAAATAAAAAATATTAGAAAAATCTTATACACATAAATAAATCTTAAAAAAGAAGAAAGGAAGAAAGAAAGAAAGAAAGAAAGGAAGGAAGGAAGGAAGGAAGGAAGGAAGGAAGGAAGGAAGAAAGAAAGAGGGCCTTTTGAAGCTAGCAGCATTGGACCTGCTCTATGTAACATTTTTCCCCCAGTCTAACAATTGGAAGACAGCAGAAGTTACAGAGAAAAGGATTAATAATAATAATCAGGGTGGGAGAAATGGCTGAGAGGAAAGAAGAGAAGGGAAAACTGAAAATACACAGGTGAAGTACACAAACAAAAGAAAAAGCCACCAAATCTAGTTTCTCACAAGGCCACCTGACCCTATATCAGCTTTAATGACACTCCCTTTGTGATGACATGCCTCTGGTAGTGTCTATGTGCAGAGGCCAGGATGGGGCTGGGAGATTCAGGGAGGATTAAGTGAGAAGGGGAAAACCATCTGAATGTAGGAGCCAGCATCCCATGGACTGGGGTCACCATATGAATGAATAAGGAGGGGGAGGGAAAGGAAGGGAAGGAGAAGGGGAAAAGAAGAGAGAGAAACTGAGAAACAGAGAGACTGAGAGAGGCATTCATCTTTCTCTGCTTTCTGAATACAAATGAAATGGAACCAGTTATGATGGACTATATCCCCAAACTGCAAAGGTAAACTAAGCCTTCCCTTCCTTAAGTTGTTTTTCTCGGGTGTTTTGATAAGTAATAATAAAAGTAACTAATAGGTCCCCTGACACCTCACACTCCACTCCACATGTAGCTTTGCTGGATGATTTGTTTTCAAGCTCTCAGAGACTCTGTTTCTGCACCAGTCCTATACACCACTACCGCCACAACCATGAATGCCAGGATTGATTTTTACTTCTACATAGGCTAGGACATGTCTCCTAGTCTTTAGGTTTCTTCCTGGATCTCAGATCTGTTCTCCCCATCCTGTTGGCCCTTTGGCCCTGATGTCTTGATGCAGTCTGGCTGCTTTGATAAATAAAAATTTGAAAAATGGAAGGAAATCCTAGAGGGATAAAGATTAAGTGGTATCCAAAGCAGATGGCACATCAAGTTCACACAGCCCCTGTGAAATTTCAAAGAAATACATAGTTCTTCTGGCTTTCGAAGACAACAGACACTGGGGGAATAACATGGCAGAAGGAGCCCTTCTGGGCATATTTTTAAACTACAATAGTCTCCTTGACTTCTGGGAGGTCACTGATTAGTTCTCTCATTTAGCTATCTAGACCAAGGTTTACTTTTTTTTTTTTTTAACTGAAAGGCATGTGTTCTTCTAGCCCTCCCCTGTTGACTTCCCAGGCTCATTGAAAGAAAAGGAAGATAATGGAGTTTTTCCTTGCCCTGTTCTTTTGTAATTGAGGAAAACTGCAGCTCCTTTTCTCCTTTTCACACATTCTGTATTTTAAAACCTGCTGTCAGACTAAGGCTTTGCCAAGATTCAACTCCAAGAAAAATCATACCAAGAAAACTAAAAGTTGTATAAAAAGCAGATGGATTATAGATCTAATCATATAGCCGATGTATGACTTGTGTTTTACTGAATAAGTTCAGTCCTCTTAGGTTAAATGTAAAATATTTTCCATAATTATTGCATAATGAAATTTTCATCCTGTCATTACTCTATTTTCTTACCACCAACCTATATATGGCCTAGGTCCAAAGCAATTTGAAAAACAATGACAGTTTTCTATTTTCAATTGCCTGAAAATCTATCCCATAGAAGAAGGGAAATATACTTTTACAACTCTAGAGAACATAAATGGACCAAATAATTATTAGATAATTTTCATTATGCTCATTAAGTTTACTTAAGAGGAAAATTTATTACTCAGACCCTTCTAAAACAAAAATGGGCCTCCTTATATGCAGTTGTGTTAATTTTCCTTGCGTAGAAAAACCAAACATCTTTTCATCACAGATAGGCACTGAACACAGATCAAAGCAAAGATTCCATCAAGTCTAGTGTGGCAAACCAATAAGTTGACTGGGTTTACTCACAAAAGTTGAATGAGGGCTTACAGCTGAGTGACTACAAGGTCCAAGCCATTTCATGTCATGGGGTGTCATGGTTCATGCCATGAAAGACATCCTCATGAAAGCTACACAATAGAGTCCCACTTTTAGTTATCACTTCCTATATACTCTAGCATTTTCCAAGATCACCTGCTGATGAAGGAGGTAAATGTTCAGCTTTTAGGGATTGGAACATTATCTCAAGTGAAAGAGAACAAGAAGGGTTGAGTGTATAGGGCCAGAAGGACAGAGAGGAAAATTAAAGCCATATTTGTCTAATGTAGCTATGAATTTATGGGGCCAAGACCTATTACAACAATAGAATACCCAGATTAACATTCCTCCAACCTGAGAAATATACCATAAACTAACACATGTTTCTGAGAGAAATATTAGAGTAATTATAAAGAACTGTCACCAGCCATCCATATTATACAAGAACAGGACACAACAGCTGCTGATCTTCCAAAGACACCAACAGCTCTACCTTTAAAATGGTTAACAGACAAGCCTGTATGGGTTCAGCAATGGCCTTTAAAAACAGAGAAAGTGAAGGCCTTGAAAGAGCTGGTATAAGAGCAGTTAAATGCTTAGCATATTGAAGAATCAACCAGCCCTTGGAACTCTCCTGTATTTGTTATTACAAAGAAGCCTGGTAAATGGAGAATGACAACAAACCTAAGAGCAAATTAACAAGGTAAGTCAGCCAATAAGCTCTCTACAATCTGGAATTCCTTTGCCTACTCTGTTACCTAAAGGATGCCCTCTTATAGTTATCAATTTAAAAGACTGTTTCTTTTCAATACCCTTACAAGACAAAGACAGAGAAATATTTGCTTTCACAATGCCTACTTACAATAATTCTCAACCAGTTAAGAGATATCAATGGAAGATTCTTCCACAGGGAATGTTAAATAGCCCAACCCTGTACCAATATTTTGTATGACAACCATTAGAAATAATATGTAAACAATTCCCTAAATCTATAGTTTATCATTACATGGATGATATTTTACTAGCTGATTCAAATGCAGATACTTTAGAAAGAATGTTTGAAGAAGAAAATTTTGCCTTGTTGGGGATTACATATTGCTCCTGAAAAAATACAAGGAGGGAATTCTATTAATTATTTAGGACATAAAATAGGTCTACAAAAAATTAGACCCCAAAAGGTGCAAATTAGGAGAGACTGATTACAGACTCTTAATGACTTTCAATGATTATTTGGAGACATTTCCTATCTACAAATTGTTGTTGGGGTAAAAAATGATATGCTGAGTAATTCTTTCAAAACCTTAGAAGGTGATAAGGACTTAAATAGTCTAAGATAATAATCAGCTGGAGCTAAGAGAGAATTGGCCTTGGTAGAAAAGAAAGTACAGAGCTGGGCAGTGGTGGCACACACCTGTAATCCCAGCACTCAGGAGGCAGAGGCAGGTGGATCTCTGTGAGTTCAAGGCCAGCCTGGTCTACAAAGTGAGTTCCAGGAAAGGTACAAAGCTACACAGAGAAATCCTGTCTTGAAAAACAAACAATCAAATAAAAAAAAGAAAGTACAGGAATCACATTTGGATCCAAAGTTTGATTGCATTCTGGTTATTTATCTGCTAAGCATTCTCCTACAGGAATTTTAATGCAGAGGGAAGATATTACACTGGAATGGATATTTCTACCAAATAAACAGAGTAAAAAATTAAAAACTTATGTAGAAAAGATCTCTGAGTTGATTATAAAAGAAAAATCGAGATTTCGTCAATTAGTAGGAAGAGATCCAGCATAAATTGCAGTACCTTCAACTAAGAATGAAACTCGCAAATTATGGGCAGTAAGTGAACCTTAGCAAAGAGCATGCAGTACTTTTTTGGGGGGATATTAACAGCAAATATCCTAGAAGCAATAGACTTCAACTTATAAAGAGAGTTGAATGGATCCTGCCTTGCATTGTATGGGAAACTCCAATATCTGGAACCTCAACATTTTATACAGATGTAAGTAAACAAGAAAAGGCAGGTTACAAATCAGAAAATTCAAGTATAGTGGTTCATAGTCCTTATAATTCTGTTCAAAAATTGGAATTGTATGCTATTCTGATGGTATTAATGGACTTTTCAGAACCTCTCAACATAGTTAATGACTCTCAGTATGCTGAAAGTATGGTATTACATATTGGGACTGCAGAATTTATCTCTGATGAGTCAGAATTAACTTTGTTATTTATTCAGTTACAAGATGTATTCAGAAATAGGAATCATCCCTTATATATAACTCACATCTGATCCCATAAGGGTCTACCAGGTCCTCTAGCACAAGGTAATGATGAGATAAATAAACTATTGATAGGAAATGTGCTGGAGGCTTCAGAATTTCATTAAAAAATCATGTCAATAGTAAGGGTTTAAAAAAGAATTTTTCCATAACCTGGCAACAAGCCAAGGAAAGTCCTACTTGTTCTTTTTATAAACAGACTCCACTACCAGCAGGATGTAACCCAAAGAGTATTCAGGGGAATGAAATCTGGCAGATGGATGTGTTTCACCTTGCAGAATTTGGAAAACTGAATATGTACACCACACCATTGATATTCATTCAGGACTTCAATGGGCAGCTGCTCTAAGTTCTGAAAAAGCTGATTTGGTAATCATACATTTGCTAGAATCTGTGTTATATTTGTTCCTGTTGCAGAATATTACTTAAACTATATAAAGTTATGTTACATTTGTTTGTTATGTAAAACTCCATTGCTGTTTCTCCTTGCCTGCTTAAGGCACCTGATTGCTCTAATAAAAAGATGAACAGCCAATAGCTAGGCAGTAGAGGAAGAGGTGGCACTGGGAGTGGGAAACAAGAATAAATAGGAGGAGGAATCTAGGCTTCAGAGAGAAGAGAAGGAGAGAATGAGGGAGAAAGAGAGATGTCCATGGCCAGGCAGACAGACATGGAGTAAGACATACAGAATACAAGAAACATAAAAACACCCAAGACAAAATATATATGAAGAGAAAATCGTTAAATTAAGGTATAAGAACTGGTGGAACAAACATAAGATAAGGCCGAACATTCATAACTAACAATTAAGTCTCCATGTCATGATTTGGGAGCTGATTGGTGGCCCAAAAGAAAGCCTGCTCTTTCTCCTCCAACCTTCTTTCCCACAGTGAGTCCAAGTAATGCCGCCTCCAACACCAGCAGGGAACACATCAGTTGAGCAGGCCAGGAAAACAGGCAACACACAGAATCACACTCTGAAAATCCAGAGAAGAGACAGAAACCAAGAAAAAAAAAAACCCACCCAATAAAGACAAGACCAGATACTAGCACCTAGAACTGCAATCTTCTCAAACCGAGATCCTGAGATACCAACATAAAAACACAATCAACAGTAGCCAAAGCAGTATGTCTCCACTAGAGCCCAGCTATCCTATCACTGTAGGCCCTGAATATCCCAGCATAGCTGACATAAAAAAGACTTGGGGGCTGGAGAGATGGTTCAGCAGTTAAGAGCACTGGTTGCTCTTCCAGAGGATTAGGGTTCAATTCCCAGCACACACATGGCATCTCAAAACTGTCTGTAACTCCAGTTGCAGGGGATATGACACCCTCACACAGACATACATGCAAGCAAAATACCAATTCACATAAAAATAAAAATAAGTAAATTATTAAAAAAGAAAGAAAAGACTTTAACACAGCCTTTATGAATGTGATAGAGGTTCTTAAAGAGGAAATGAATACAAATCCCTTAAGGAAATCCAGGAATACAAAGAAAGTGTTAAGAAATAAACTGTTTAAGATCTGGAATTAGAAATAGAATCAATAAAAAAAACTTTTGGCAATTCTGGAAATTAAAAATTTAGGAATTAGAACAGAACTACAGAGGCAAGTTTCACCAACACAATATAAGAAATTGGAGAGAGAATCTCAAGCACTGAAGATACAATAGAAGCAGTGGATACACCAGTCAAACAAAAAATGTTAAATCTAAAAAGTTCCTTACAAAAACTTCCAGAAAATCTGGGAGACTATGAAAAGACCAAACCTAAGAATAATAGAAATAGAATAACAGGAGAAGAATCTCAGCTCAAAAATCCAGAAAGTCTATTTAACAAAATTATAGAAGAAAATTCTCCTAATCTAAAGAAGATATCTATCAAAGTACAAGAAGCATACAGAATACCAAATAGACTGGACCAGAAAAGAAAACCCCCTCACCACATAATAATCAAAACACTAAACATACAGAACAAAGAGAGAATATTGAAAGCTATAAGGGGAAAAGACCAAATAACATATAAAGGGAGACCTATTAGATTTATACCCTAATTCTCAATGGAGACTCTAAAAGCCAGAAGGGCTTGAACAGATGTGCTGCAGACTCTAAGAGACCACAGATGCCAGCCCAGATTATTATACACAGTAAAGAAGATGTTGGAAGTGATCTTTGGTAGGAAGCCATCATCCTCCCCAAGCCTGGAAGACAAAAATGTGATAATAGTGTTGCCAGGGCCCAGATATGGGGCAGCCAGTAAATGGCTGAATCCATTCAAACTGTATAGAGAAAGGGACATACCTGTGAAGGACATTGTTGCCTCCTGAAAGATAATGCCCAGGAGGAGATCCAAACTGTGGAAGCTTTTAGAAGATGATTTCTGGGAATTAGGATAATTCATAGCTTTTGTATTTGCCAGCTCACTATAAAAAATCATTATGGAGAAAATTGTTACAAAATTTTATCTCAAAAATAATGGTTTTTATTTATTTATTTTTTATTTTTTTTTTTATGATGTCCCTAGTTCTTGAGAAACCATAAGGGCTCAACTGGCCCTCTAATCTATATGACATTTTTATGATAATTAAAACAACAACCAAAGGAGGGTCTTTTGCTGCACTGTCACACTTTATTAGGCTGGCATTAGCTAACAAAGCAGAATGAAATATACAACTCATATTATATTTAAAAGATTAATTTACATTTATGGCTTTGATCAGAATAAACATTGGGCTTTGTTGTCAATGAGACATAATTAATCATACAGGTCTTTAATATCTGATTATCATTTTTCTCTCAGTGTTTCTTTAAACCATATTTAACAAGATTCATTTTCTTCGAGATAATGAGAGTTTTAATGGCAACTCATTTTATGTGCTTAGGTCTGACACTTGTAATAGTTGTACATAAATAAATCTAGCTCCATCTTAAACAAACTTGCATGTCTTTTGCATTGAGGCTCCAGCTTTTGTGTCTTTTATTCCTTAGAGAGTTTTGAGCTATGGACTTACATAGCCATGAGGCCAGTGACAACATTTATAACTGTATGACTTTAAACAAGCTGCCTAAAATTTAAATGCATCTATTTCCTCATTTTATAAAACCAAATAAACACACAAGTATCAAGGATTAATCTCACTAAAGCATGCAGTCCAGTAGCTGACCCCTGGTAAATACTAAAGAATCAGTAATGGAAGAGAATACCAAATGGTAGATGCTGAAAGCATCACAGGATCAGTCATCCTGAAGCTAGACTTCTCTGCACATCACCTATGAAGATGTCTGAATGTTCAACAAGCTGGGAGGAGTGTAGTCTAACACTGACCTGCCGAATAAGAATGTTTGCATCCAATATGGACACAGTGCTGATGCTGGCAATCTGAACAAAATCAGAAAGGCCACTTTCTACCACTTCCCAAAATAGCAAGGATCTGGGTACCCGGGCTTCCAGAAGAACTGAAGAAGGATAGTTATCTGTCCTCACATAGATCTTCAACATCGTCCTGCTCATCATGTTCAACCATAGAGTTCCAGCAGAGATAGACCATCCCATGCCAGCACCCTCATAGCTTCCATGTAATAAAGTCAAGGTGCATTTGTTGCAAAAGCAATTTAAAAATAAAAAGAATAACTAGTTGTTTTATTTTCCCTGGAATTACTAATTCTTTTCTAAACTATCCCTGCACATTGATCTAATTTGCCTATCCACATTCATTATTTCTCAATACCAACCTTTCCATAGACATTCTTTTTCGATAAATGACATACTTAGGTGGTAATTTTTCAAGCAATCATTTTTCTTCCCACAAAGTTCTTTTCTACCTAGCAGGCACAATGTCAAGTTATTATTATTATTATTATTATTATTATTATTATTATTATTATTATTTTGTGTGTACACCATGAGATCAGACATCTTCAGGTGGTTCAGTTGCTCTGCTATTTAGCTTTGTTTATGAATACAACCCCCATCCCAAATTTCAAAAATATAATCTCAAACACATACCTAGTCTCATTGAGGTGTAAAAGTCAAGGTCAAAGCCCTAGGACCTGCATTTTTCACAAATTCCCCGGCAGTTATTACATACATGGCCCATGGTCACGAAGTTGACTCCAGTAGTAAGCAAGGTTTATAATCAGTGTGGCGATCTACTTCCCCATACGTAATCCAGAAATGTTTCTCACACTTCTCTAGTTCATCTCAACTTCACAATTTCAGAGGGAAATGTACAATAAATATACAAACCCAACAAAACACAAGAAAGACACCATTCACATATTTTTAATGAGTACATTTAATTTTATTAATTTTCAGTCTAATATCGAGTTTTCTTGCCATTACAATTTTCAGGTGCAGGGTGGATTTAAAGTCAATATAAGCTAAAAGAAAATAGATCAAACAGACGTCACTCTCACTGAGATTGGAAACCACTGATGTGACAGGGTTTGCGGGGACTGGGGGTGGGGATATTCACATTCATTATTTCTCTTCAATACCAACCTTACCATAGACATTCTTTGCAAATAAATGAAGTTCCTAGGTGGCAGTTTTCAAGCAATGTGACTTTTCATTTTTCTTCTTAAAAAGTTCTTTTCTTCCTAGAGGCACAGTAGCAATAGAAATTGTGCTCCAAAAAGTGATCTAAGAAGATCTGGACCAGAGGTGAGTGCCTGGGGTTATAGTCAGAGAGGCAACTGCCTCTGGGTCCCACCCCTGGGCACCAGCCATCCCAGGAGGACCTGCCCAAATTGGCCCCAGTTTCCGGCCAATCAGTGGGCCTTGTGGGAAGGCTCCCCTTTTCCAAGACTGCATGCAGGCCCTGCAGTCTCCACACCCTACCCCCACACCCATTTGCCTGAGACCCCAGCCACTTCCTGAGACTCAGAGACAAGCCCCCAGCTCCCATCTGCCCCAGAACTCCCATATGGACCAGAGGTGAGTGCCTGGGGTTATAGTCAGAGAGGCAACTGTTCCTAGGTCCCACCCCTGGGCACCATCCTGAGAGGACCTGCCCAACTTGGCCCCAGTTTCCGGCCAATTGGCCCTGGGGGAAGGCTACCCTTTCCCCAAGACTGCAGGCAGACCCTGCAGACTCAACACCCTGCCCCCACACCTATTTGCCCTAGACCACAGGCATGTCCTGAGACTCAGAAACCAGCCCCCAGCTCCATCCGCCCCGGAACTCCCATCTGGACCAGAGACCAGAGAGACCCTCCAGTGGACACTACAACCTCAACGCCTTGCCCCCACAACCATCTGCTGGAGACCCCAGCCACTTCCAGAGACGTAGAGACCAGTGTCCAGTACTCCATCCTGTCCCGGATCTTCCATCTGGACCAGAGAGCCCCCAGCTACCATCTATTGGCCCCAGAACTCCCATCAGGACCAGAGCTTCCATCCTGTCCCAGAACTCCCACCTGGACAAGAGAAGCTCCCATCTGGACAAGATAAGGAGATCCCAGGGACTTCCTGACACTCAGAGTCCAGCCCCCCAGCTCCTGTCCGGCCAGCACTCTCATCTCGACCAGAGCTCCCATCCGGCCCAGAGCTTCCAACTGGACCAGAGAGAGACTCCCTAAATCTGTCAGCTCTGTCTGGACCAAGTACACTGATAAGACCAAGAACGAACCCACAAGGAGATGGGCAGACGTCAAGGCAGAAGTACATACAACAAAATAAAGAGCAATACTGCATCACCAGAACCTAGCCCTTCTCCAACAGCTAGAACTGAACATCACAGAATGGAAGAAGAAGAAGAAAACAGCCTTATAAGTAACATCATGAAGAGGCTAGAGCCTTATATCAAAAATAAAGTGGAGGAACAGACAAACAAAAAATGGGAAGAATGCCATAAAAACTAGAGGAAATGACAATTAAAGCAGAAGAAAACAATAAGTCCATGAAAGAAAATCATGAAAAAGCAAGGGAAACAGTCCAAGACCTGAAGAGGGAAATAGAAAAAATGAAGAAGACACTAGCAGAAGGAATGCTGGAAATAGAAAATCTGAGTAAACAAACAGGAACTTCAGATGCAAGTATAACCAACAGAATGCAAGAGATGGAAGAGAGGATCTCTGGTGTTGAAGATACGGTAGAAGAAATAGATTCATCAGTCAAAGAAAACACTAAAACCAACAAAGTCGTGACCAAAATGTCCAAGAAATTTGGGACACCATGAAAAGATCAAACCTACAAATAATAGGGATAGAGGAAGGAGTTCCAGGCCAACCTGAACTACATGAGAATGACAATGACAATGACAATGACAATGAATATCTCGATGAGGCTATACCCTACTCTACATTAACCCATATTGTATAAAACAGTGGTTTTTCAGGCTGTGCATTACCCTAGGAGACTTCATTTTACAAGCAGATTTTTGACTGTACTTTGAGGGAGGATGATTGCAACCTCTGGATGGACACACAAACCATACCATCTGTCAAGTACCACCATCCAGCACAGACTGACACATGATTTATTCCTGGAAATGTCAACTGGGGTGAGTTCAAACTGTAGGGGTACAATGGGTATGTTAAAAGCATATCATGGCATATCATGGTAAATCAGGCTCAAGACTTTATTGGAAATGCCATATCAAAGTAAGAATTTGACTCTCTCACCTGGATACCAAAAAAGTGACACTTAACACTGTGAATTCATTGCCCTGCACCGACATATCTGTTATCTGTTATGGGCATCAAGGACCCATAAGCAGAGGACTATCTGACTGTCCCTGGAGTTTGACCCAAGCTCATCTCAATACCCTGCTGTGGGCATGGACTACTTGACTGCCTGCCTGCTCTGACATCTTTACTTTACATGCTGTCATCCTGGAATTCAACTTGTTAGGTCATGAGCCTACCCCTTCAAGATGCTCCTAGCTTTAAGAGGCCAGAGCTTCTCACAGCCTGACAAAATCAGACCACTCCCCCTTATAGCTCAAGCACTTGTTCTCTCTCTCTCTCTCTCTCTCTCTCTCTCTCTCTCTCTCTCTCTCTCTCTCTCTCTGAGAGTTAAGAAGCCATGCTGTGCTGGGGCCAAACAACTGCTAAATTTACAGTTCTAGTCAGTACCTAGCTCTTTGTCATGCATGCTGTGTTTAATTAAACCATGTGGTGCAAAATTTTCTACCAGTCACATAATTTTAATAAAAAAGTCAGATTATTTTCTTTTGGGAGGGATTTCCCTGAAGACTCTCCTGTCTGGGCCTCTCCATGTCATGGCATCGTCCATGACAGTTCCCTGGTTTACTCTTATTTTAAGCTATCCCCCTTAATGAGGCTCCTCTCTGTGTTTTAAAGAAACATCTATCTTTTCTTTTAAGGCTCTGTCATGTTGCCACTAAAATTATTTATTGCCTTTCATAATGCCCTCCTTCGTCGAGACCCTTCATGGCCCCTATGCTCACAAGTTTGTCTCTCCTAGTAAAGTTCATTTCTAAAGGGCAATTTTGTTAGCCTGTCCATCTCCTTTTTCTAACACCCATACACATAAAATAATTAATACAAAAATTTTAAAAGCATGTTAAAAAGGAGGAAGGTTGAGGTTGTAGGGCTTCATCTAGACTACAGGGTGCTCCCGGTGAAACAGAAAAAGAAAGAAGCACATAGGACCTTGAGTGTCTCAGACCTACACTGAGCTTTCCCTGTTTGTACTTCTATTGGCCAGAACTCAGTCACAAGGTTAGGTAGCTAGACAGCCTTGGAGGCCATTGAGGATAGAACATTCCCATCATGATCATCTTTAGACCCCACTTTGAACTTCCATGTGTTTTAGTTAGAGTTTCTATTGCTGTGAAGAGATACCATGACCATGGTTACTCTTTCTTATAAAGAAAAACATTTAAATGTGGTGGCTCACTTAACATTTTCAGATGTTAGTTCCATTATCATGGTGTGACATGGTGGTGTTCATGTAGACATGGTTCTGGAGAAGGAACTGAAAGTCCTACATCTTAACCCACAGGCAACAGGAAATGGTCTGACATACTGGGTGTGTCTCTTGAGCATATATGAGACCTGAAAGCCCACCTCCACAGTGGCACATTTCCTCCAGCCAGGCCATACCTACTCCAAGAGAGCCACACCTCCTAATAGTGCCACTTCCTATGAGCTTATGGGGGCCAATTACATTCAAAGTACCATATGTGGTAACACCAATTTCAATAAAAAGAAATATCACAAGTGCCCCTCCTCAGACCTTAAAGTACCATATGAAGGTCTAGCTGCTCTTCCACTGGACCCAGATTCAATATGCAGAACTCATGTTGGCTTACATCTATCTATAACTTCAGTTCCAGATGTTCCTTCACTTTTTTCTGTCCTCTGCAGGAACCAGGCATGAGTGTGGTACACAGACCTACATGGAGGCAAAACATCCATCCACACAAAATAACTTTTAAAAAATGTAAAGGGATATAAAAGGGGGGCTTTGTTGAGGCCCCAAAGGGAAAACCGTTTCTTCTTAGCAAAGGACAGTTTTATAGACATTCTTTTGTGCCCCCCTTTTATTGTTTTTTAGGATTTGTTTGTTTCATTTTATGTGTATGAGTGTTTTGCCTTTACATAGGCATGTTTGGCTCAAGCATGCTTTGTACCCAGACAAGTGAGAAAAGGGTGTCAGATCTCCCAGTACTGATGTTACAGACAACCAAACCCAACTCCTCTACAGGAGCAGCAAGTGATTTTAAGTGCTGAGCCACCTCTCCAGGCCTCTACTGTTTGCTCTCTTAAGAGCTGATCCAACTGGAACTATATAATGTCTATTCTTGGTTGTTGACTTGACTACATATGGAATTAACTAGAAATCAAGCAGCTGGGTACACCTGTGAGGGATTTTTCTTAATTAAAGTATTTGAAGTGGGAAGGTTCACTTTTTTAAAATCTCTTTTTAATTTTTTTTAATTTATTTATGTGCATTGGTGTCTTGCCTGTGTGTATATCTGTATGAGGGTGTCAGGTATTCTGGAACTGGAGTTACAGACAGTTGTGAGCTGGGAACTGAACCCGGCAGTTCTGGAAGAAAAGCCACTGCTCTTAACCACTGAGACATTTCTCTAGCTTCAGGAAATTTTACTTTTAATTTGGATCTTTTGAGGAAGAGAAAGATCTTCTTCTGACAGCCTAAATAAAGGACATGGAAAAAGGAAGATTTACCCTTTGCCCTCAAAGGGGTAGCAACCAGCATGTTGTGCAGCCCCACCCCTATTCCAACTAATACAGATTGTAATTCCAGGAGACCAACCCCCAGGAAAGCTGATAGGCCAGAAGACACAAGATAGGAGGGATAACTAGCCCCTTAATGAGAGAGGTATGTGTAGACCCCAGAAGGCCCTCTGAGGGTTGAGCTGCCTACAGATCTTTACTACTAAGCCTTGCCTTCTTTTCTGGGTTCTAGCTCAAAAACTGGAACTTTTCTTTTTCCTCTTTCTTTGTTTCAGATATTGGCCAAAACCCTAAGCTTGCTTGCTCTAACACACTGGGTATTCTTCCTCTCTCTGAAGAATTGCCACCTCCATATAGCTGCTTGCAGAAGTTCATCAATGAGCCTGCCAGTTTTCTGGGATCCTAACTCAAAAGACAAAACTTTCCTCCTCTTCTCTAGGCCCCTCCTCCAAGCAGCTACAGAGATATATAGTTTGCCTGCATTATTGTTTTTCTTTCAAAATCTAATAAAATGATCTTCAAGGTTCCTTTGAGTCCGTATTAAAATAATTTTGCCTACAAGACTAAGAACCCAGAAAAGGTGACCCTGATTTCCAGTTACAACAAGCCCCAGCCTATCTGTAAGGGGGACTGGTACTATACTAGAGGAAATGAGAATTCCATGTGCTGGCAGGAAAGTGTGCTCCCCAGAGCCAGACAGAACTCTGCGTCCAAGTAGAAGAGTTTTTATTACTCCTTATCCCAGCTTTATTCCCTACAAGGTCCTCTTTTCCTTAGCCATTAAATATGCACCAGATTGCTGACATAATGAATTATCATAGTTTGACCATTCAAAAAGAATCTAGGAATGGCCAATACCCAAGGAATGGAAACAAAATAAGTGATGAAAAGGTTGTAAAGCACAAAATAACTTCATTCATTGAGAAGGAAAAATGCCATTTTGAAAGACAGTTTGGCAGCCTCTTACAAAATTAGATATCTTTCCATGATATGATCTAACAATCATGCTCTTTGGTATTTACTCAAAAGAACTGACAACTTTTGCCTGGACTGAGGATGTAGCTCAGTTGGTAGAACACTTGCTGAACATGCACAAGGTTCTGGGTTCATACCCCTAAATAGCATGAAGGTTATCTACAGTAAATTACTTTTCCATTGCTGTAATAAAACACCAGGGCCAAAAGCAAATTGTGGAAGATTTTGGGGGGGCTTATGGTTCCAGAAGGATAAGAGCCAATCATAGTGGGGAAGCACAGCAGCAAGTGGAAAGTGTGACGGGTAGGGCAGGAAGCTGAGAGCTCCCATTCCCAACCATAAGCACAAAGCAGAAAGAGCAAATTAGAAGTGGGACAAGACTATATGCTCTCAAGAGACTTCCTCCAGCAGGGGTGCACTGCTTCCTGAAACAGTGCTACCAAATGGGGAATAAGTGTTAAAAATTGGAGCCTAGGGGCGGGGGGGGGGGGGCATTTCTCATTCAAACCACCAAAGCAGGAGTGATGGTACATTCTTATCACTTAGCTACACAATGAGTTCAGGGCCAGCCTGGAGTACACAAGAACATCACAAAAATAAAACTAAAAATAAACAAAACAAAACAACTTATGTCCACAAAGAAACCTGCACACATATGTTTATAGAATGTTTTATTTGTAGTTGCCAAAAGTTGGAATCAATCAATATATCCTTCAGTAGGTGAATGGGAAAAGACACTGTGGTTCATCCAGACAAGGAAATATTATCTAGCACTAAAAAGAAGTGAGCTATCCTGACATGAATGTTATCCTATCAAAGAAGCCTACTTGCAAAGGCTGAATACTGTGTGATTCTGACTATTAGACATTCTGAAAACTGGCAAACACATGGAGACCAAAAAAGTACTAGTGGTTGCTAGGCAATGATGGGCAAGAAGGGATGAACAGGCAGAACACATAGGATTTTTAAGGTACTGAAACTATTTTGTAACAAAACTATTCTACAATGGTGGATACATGTCATTATACACTTGTCAAAATCAGTGGAGTGTACAGCAGAAAGAGTGAAATCCTACTGTAAATTATGGACTATGGGTGATAATGATGTGTCAAAGTAGGTTCACTTATTGTGATGAATGGACCTCTCAAGTGTTGAGTGTTGAGTGTGGAGGAAGCTGTGCCTGTTTACGGGGGGTGGGGTGAGTCAGGGGTGTATGAAAATTCTTTACTTTCCACTCAGTGTTGCTAGGAACCTAAGATGTCTCCAAAGGTAAACTTTCTTAACAACAACAATAATAAAAAGAGTCTGGAAATATTCCTTTTCTTTTTTTTTAATGATTCGTTTTTACTTTATGTGCACTGGTGTTTTGCCTGCATGTATGTCTGTGTGGGGGTGTCGGATCCCCAGGAACTGGAGTTACAAACAGTTATAAGCTGCCATGTGCGTGCTGGGAATTGAACTCAGGTCCTCTGGAAGAGCAGACCAGTGCTCTTACCCACTGAGCCATCTCTCCAGCCCTGAAATGTTCCTTTGCAATAAGGTAGTAGAAAAGACAGGAAGCAAAGCAAATTATCTCTTCGTGTCCCTTATCACCCTGATATTCCTAGTTTTTATGCTCCATTGGGTATATCCAAAACCCACTGGGATTTTAAGGGTCAACTAATGGATGGATTATTTTCTCTACAGGACAACCATTGAAAGGTTATGTGCACTTCAAAGAAAAGCTACCCAGTCACTGTCATTAACCATTTCAAAGCTGCTTAAATAACGTGTACCCTCATTGAACCATCTGTGTCTCCATAGCTTCTTCCCATTAGCTAGATCCATAGTAATCAGAAAGACAAAGGGATCTTCAGGTAAGTCTGGTATCTGTTCAACAGAGAATCCCACCACTAAAGGTGAAGGCCTAGTTAGAGTTGAGAAATGAGGCAGGTATCAGTAACAACTTGACAGATCCACAGAAGTCTGCAAGCAGTGATGAGAGTGACCTTGAGGTCCTAGAGGGAGGAAGAAAGCAGGGCCTCAATTAAAGGCTGTACAGGAGGACAATGGACAAATATGGGTAAAGAGCATATTCATTTGTTTGTATCAGGGTCATCATCATGTTCACAGGTGTTGACTATGTCAAAATGGACTATATTCTGGGGAGTTCGGAACCTTGAGAAGAAGTTTGTGGCCCTTGGAAGACCTTCACTAGTTCTCATTGCTACTATCCTTTGTTGTGATACTGACTCATTTCTTAACTTAGCCTCTCCTACTTTCATCCAGTTTCCATCAATAGATTCTCTCTCTCTCTGCTAGCTTCTAACTCTCTGCTAGTTTTCTATCAAGAAAGCCCAAACCCAGTGGTGGAGAGATGGATCAATCAACACTTAAGAGAATTTGCTGCTTTTGCAGGGACTTGGGTTCAACTCCCAGCACTCAAATGAAGGCATACAACTATCTTTTAACTCTAGTTCCAGGCCATTCACCACCCTCTTCTGGCCTCTTTGCTGCACATGTATATATGTATGCAAAACACTCATACACATAAAATAAAAAAAAATATTTTTTAAGAGGAGACCACTTTTGAGGGCTAGAGCAATGGCTCACTAATTAAGAGCCCTTACTGCTCTTGCAGAAGACCCAGCTTCAATCCCATCACCTCCATGGTAGCTCACAACCATCTGTAACTTCATCTTCTGACCTCTCTTGGCACTAGGCACATACATGCTGCACACACACACACACATGCTCATAAAAATAAAATAAATAAATATTTAGAGCCCAATCCCAGCCCTGTTAACTTATATGAAACAGCTTTGTTTTGAAATCTGTTCACTCCCACAGCTATAGGTATTGGCAGGGGGAGATGTTTATGAATTCCAACTGTGTTCCACAAGCCTCTTCCTTCTTCTCCAGACTCTTCATACCTGAACAGGCTACAGAGACCAAGAGTATGTGTGCTCACAATAGGTTTCACTGTGGTTCAGTCACTTATTATACAAAATACAGCACTGTATTTACTCACTCTCCAAAACGAGGCAGCCAGAAGCCATACTGCATATGTCTATCTCCTGGAATCCTCATAATTGAGAAAAGAAATTCTATTATCTCAAACCCCAAGCAGTTATAAATCTGTCTCTTCCTTGCATACTGACTACACATGAAATGGTTCTTCATTTCTCATTTGGATGATTTTCATATTAGGTATTAACTTTATCTTAGATACAGGGTCACATGTAGCCCAGGATGCCCTCAAACTCTGTATGTAGCTTCCTGAATACTTCTGCACAGTATGCATTATGCTGCAATTTCTTGGTTTATCAAAATCAAATGTTTTTTCTTAATTTTATGTCACTATTAATATAGATTTATTCCACTTCCTTTACTCCCAAATTTCTAATAACTTCTTTCCCCCAAATTCTGCATGTACTCAAATATAAGAGAAACTTTTGCCAAAAAAACTATCCCATCAAAAATAAATTCCTTATTAAGATTGCCACATTAAAGACAGCTTCTCAATTATTAATTTTGAACAACAAATTACTATTTGGAAAAGACATATTAACCTGAGATGACCTCAATCAAAGCTGGATTTGGATGCTTATAGAGGTCACTTGGCATAATGGAAGAAAGTAAAACAAAAAATTAACTTGAACATAGATTAAGTCATTATTTCTGGAGAAATGACTTCAAACTGCAGTTTGGGCTGCAGCTGAATGCAAGCCTTTAAAAAACTTCAATAACATGCATTAAACACTTATGTTGAGCTGGACTCAGTGAGTAAAGGCACCTGCCTCTAAGCATGAGTACCTGCATGATGGAAGGAGAAGAACCAACTCCATAAGTTGCCACCGAACTACCACATGTACACCATAACACAACACACCTCATAAATAGATATAATAAGAGACAGGCACTTATATTGTTGGTGCTCCTCACTGGGAATAGGAGAATGAGAATCGGGATGCAACTTTTAATGTTGCCATTGTACTTAAAGTCAAAGGACACTGTAAACAAGGAAGGGAATAAAGCGTCATGTTTTACAGTAGCTTTAGGAGGAGAGGTGAATGACAAAGAGCATATGTGGTTAAAGAACCAAGCAGATGCTGTAACAGGCTGCTCAGTCTTCTCCTAAGAGATCAGGCCTGAATTTCAGTTTCCTGAGACCTTGAGCAAGCAGTTTCTAGCGCTGTGCGCAAAAGACATTGTCCTTGCTGTAGCTCCTTTTCTTCATGTACTGTGAATGCTCCAGGTTCAGCCAATTGTTTACTGTCTGGGACCCCTCACCAACTTAGAGGTACGTGCATGGGTCAATGTAAACGTGTGAGGCCAGCCAGCCTCCATGGCAGCTCAAGGACAAAGCCTGGGACTTGTCCAGGCCTGCCCCAAAAATGATAACTGTAACCCCCAACCAGTAAATTCAAAGGTTACATACCCTCACCCCATCATATAACACCAAGGCTTGTACCACCCCGCTTGCAGTTTTTCCCTTTAAAAACCCCTCACACTGAGAGCTTAAGGCCATCCTCCTCCACCTGCTGTGTTGGAGTGTTGGACACCGACCAAGCCTGGGCTTGCTTGTTATCAATAAACCGTGTGTTTTGCATTGGATATCGGTTCTGTGGTGGTCTTGCTCGG